>NW_026000316.1:7426875-7437669 GCF_001458135.2 Marmota marmota marmota
ATTTATAATATATATATATTATATATATATATGCTATAGATAGACACAATAACGTTATTTTTATTTGTTTATTTTTATGTGGTGCTGAGGATAGAACCCAAGGCCTCACAGTGCAAAGCAAGCACTCTACCATTGAGCTACAACCCCAGCCCTTGTTTTGTTTTGGTTAATAGGTATGTGCCCTTTTCCCAATTTAATTATCTTATGTATGCCTCAGTTTCTTTACCTGTGAAATAGGAAAAATAGTGCACCTACATAACTGCACTTTCTTGAGGACATATGTGTAAGGAAAGAAACAAATGAAAGAAATAAATAGAGAGGAAAGAGAGCTCAACAGAAACACAGGTTTATTTAGGGCAAACCTGCAGAGAGGGACCAAGTGGAGACTGAAACCAGTCTTCTGCTTATCGTCTGGGATAGTTATAGGGGCATGAGGGAATGGACGAACTTTGTTACTTGGGGGTTGTCAGAAAATGGTCCTTGTAGTCCTCACCTCTGTTCTTTGAGGTAGTCATTTTTCAATGTTGAGCCAAGCACTTTTCAGGATTTCAGTCCCAGATAACAAGTTCCATTCTTTGTATGAGATGAAGTATTGCTTTGAATCTTCATTTTAGCATGATAGAGTATTGTCTAGATTTAAGTCACCCTGAATTAGAGTGAATGTGAGATGATTCTTGTTCTAAGATTGATGATATGTTTTAAAATGGTGTTGCCTGTGTCACCTGTGTCAAGTTCTTTCCTATGACATGTAAAAGACATGTAGGGCACTTATGGAAGTACCTACCCCTAGTAAGTAGTCAATGAATATTAGAAGCAGAATTTTGCAGAATTTTTATGACTGTAATCATCCTGAGCATGAGCAGTACATTCCAAAACCAAAAATAAAGGGTGGTGTACCCTGCTTTAAAGTAACATGTTATGAAATGACAACAAGAAAATAATGAGATCAATGGGACAGCATAAATAGCCCTGCTACTTTGGGTATCTGATAAGTGAAATCTCTCATAGCAATGAATAAGGAACAATTTAGTCAACTGATGTACTTAGCAAAACAGAATAATTATATGTAAGCAAAAATATAGATTTTTACTTCACAAAATGTATAAATAGAAGACAAATTAAATATATTGATGTAATTAATGGGAAAAAGTCTAGACACAGATATATGTGAATATTTCTCTCAGCATGTGTTAGGTATTTTTCCACAACAATGTCCCAAGGTCCTGGAGTCCCTTAATCCTGATATGAACTGAGAATTTCGGATTCCCCAAGCAAACCCTTCAATAATTTGCTAGAAGGATTTGCAGAACTTAGAAAAACTGTTATACTCATTATTATGGTTTGTTACACTGGAATCTGGTAGGTTACTGATAATATCAGCAAAAGTAGAAGGCACAAAGGTCAGGATCCAGGACAATTTCAGTTATGAATTTCCCATTGTCCTCTACCAGTAGAGTGCTGTGGACAGTGCCAACTCTATAATGATGTGATGCTCTGTGTGGAATTGCCAGATAAGGAAGCACTCCCAAATCTTGGTGTTCAGTTATTTTACTGGGGCTCCAGTAGCATAAGCATGGTTGATCACTTGCATACATGATGTTAATTTCCATCCCAGCTAGAGGTTGAATGATACCACATTGTCTGAGGCCGTCAACATAAATAAAGACAATCTTAGGTGGCCCAAGGCCCTGAAATAAACAAATCTCTCTGATTTATTAGGCAGAACATCCCAAGGGCTTGGAGTACATCTCTCAGGAGACAAGGGCAAAGATCAAACCTCTCTTTTTTTCAGTATTCTTAATATGAAACTCCTTACAAGTTAAAAAAAAAGATAGATAATATAATAATATTGACAACAATAGCTAACAGTTAATGAACAATGTTATGTCCTCTGTTTTAAGAGCTTTATATGTAATTATTTAATCCTTACAAAACCATAAAGTAGGTACTATTATCTTTCTTTTATATGAGGAATAAGAGAGAAAGAGGGATGCTATGTAAAGGTTTTATTTAGTAAATAAATAGGAAGTTCACAAAAGAAGGAAAACAAATTGCTATTAAACATCACAAAAATTTCAATGAATTGCAAAATAAAGTTTTAATTAGTTACTGTATTTTCCAGTTAGATTCAAATGATTGAAGTGCGAATAATGTTTAATCTTGATGAGAATTTGATGAAGTAGACATTTTATAGACACCTGAAAGTACTATAGTGATTACAAAATTATCAAAGTATGAATTCACAAAAATACATTACAAATCTTATAAATGATTATACCCATTGTCCCAGCAATTAATCTTGTAGGTATTAATTGTAAGAAAATAATTAGAATGAAAATATTTATGTATAAATATATTCCTTAAAGAATATTAGAAAATATTGAAAAGTTGAGAAGAACCTAATTGGTTAACACTAAGAGCCATTTGATATAGCCATATTTTGGAAAACTACATAGTCATTATACATGTCTTAATACATGGAAACATATAACATTTATTATTGAGAAGGCACAGGTTACAAAACTGTACATATCCAGATGATGCCAATTTTGTAGTACATACAAATATATACATAAACATATACAAACACACATGCATAACATATAAATTCCTGACAGAAGAATAGAGTGAAGATTAGATATAAATGAACTAATGTTAGCAATATTATCCTCAGGTAGTAGAATAACGGGTAATATTTAATGTACTTTTCTGCTTTTCCCAAGTTCTCTAAAAATAAACAAATATTACCTTTGTTAATGAGTAATAAGACATGAAACATATTCAAGAAAAATAAATATTAAGCTAATAATTATTGAGCCAGTTAGTTTTTAGACTTAACCTTTATTGCTGATAAGGATGAAAATAATAGGCTAGATGTAGAAAAACAATATAAACTAAGGAGCACTGAAAATATACCATTAATGAATTTATGGAACAAAAAGAAAACCTATCACTATCATTTCTGTGAATTCCTTTATTATTTCAACTGATTAAGTATAATATTTCTCTTACACTCTCCTGCTCTCGTTTTCTGGTGAAATCACAGAATTGCACCACTATTAAATAGTACTAATATATTATATTTCAGTCCAGCCTTTATATTTGCATGTATAAATTTATTTTAATTCTGATTATCTTTTTTGCAAAATTAGAATTCTATTGAATATTACTTTGTGCCCTACATTTTCATGCATAATGTCCTGCATTTTTCCCATATCTTGAAATATTTTAAAAATTATTGATCTGCCATAACTACTTTATATTTGCATCATTAGATTTAAATACTTTTGTTGTTTTGTTTTGTCTTGAAACTATTAGCTGCTGTTTAGATTTCTTTTAGAATATAATTGAGAATGTTAAGTACATATGGAAGTATGGAAGAAATGGAAATACAAGTAGATGCCAAAACTCTTTCCATCAATAGGTACATACTTCCCCAAGCTGTAGGAGATAAGTGACATTCTAGTTCATGAATAAGTCTCTCAAAGTCAGATTTCATCTTCCTAAGGTCCTTTTCCAAAACACCAATATCCCTAGATAGGCAAAAACAAATAGTCACTAATTTTCACCCTATTTTATCATATTATTTTCTTCAAAACAGACTAGCCTACATTACCATGTGAACTTGGGCAAGAAAATTGAGGAAAATGAGAGGAAATACCTCAGAAAGAGTGTCAAGCAAACTTCTTATTTCATACATTTTATTAAGATTGACCTTGCTCATCAATTTTCACACATATTTTGGTTGCCAGTGGAATAAACAAAAGCCATGTGAGAGGGCCAAAAGGAGAATAGGTATACACTGAAACATTTATAGCCATTAGTACTGATATTTGTTTAATATGATCAGAAAGAGACCTTACAATTTGCCATCCTTCTTTTCACACACCATTGCTTCATAACATGCCATCTCACTTTTTAAGTTGGGATGAAGTAAGGATAAAAACAAGACAAAAACTCTCTTCTATATCCCTTTGCCTATTTTTCAAAAAATCAGGATCTCATTATAGAAATACTATGCAATAAAGGGATTCTACAGTTCTCTTTTGACATTCATGCAACCCTAAAAATCCTCATGTTGGAACAGTACTTTTCTAATGTCCATCCTTATTACTTTTCGATGGCACTAGATAGAAGTATTGTAAACCTTAACAATCATTGATTCATATGACAAAAAATAAGTAGTTTTACAAATTTTTCCCCTACTTTGGTCAAAAAGTCACCTCTTAGTCTTTCAAGGTAGTAATGTTAAAAATCATTTTTTGGTGTTCATCATAGCTACTACTTTTGTTGCTACTATATCACATACATGTACATTGAAGGCACTTCAGAAATAAACTTGCAACATCATTCCCCTATATGAAGGTCAAAGAATAACAGTTCTCTTTAACATCATTTGACTTTGAAAAAAATCCATTTCATCTGCCACTGTACCAACTTGAAATCTTTACGTGTTTGTACATTGATTTTTTTAATCAATTGCTCAAGAGTTTTTCCTCAGTATAAAAAAAATGAACTAAACTTCAAGTTCAGTATCTATTTAGTCCACTCTTCTAACATGAAATACATTATTTTTCCTTGCTTCTTAAGATCTTAGTAGTCCTTATTATATAAAATTAAAAAAAAACTTCAATATCAAGTTGCATTTGTGCACTTTCAGTCCATTGCAATTTGATTTATTGCTGTGCTATAGTGCAATGTTAGTGGTTGAATTCAATTTATATTTGATTATATCTGTATGCCAATTTTGCATTTTACTCAGATGCTGCAGAGTAGGTTTTTGCAGTAATAAATGACCATATTGTTGAGGCCTGTTCACTCCATTTTGTGTAATTGTGGTTGGGAAGTACTCTTGAAGGACTAACATTATATAATCATTTACCTCTGTAATTCTACTCTTTCTCAGGTGGACATTTTGCCTTCATTGCCTTGGGGAAGGTGATAGAAAAGCAAAAAGAAAGGAAGAAAAAAAAGTGGTAATAATGAAATTTTTTGAGTCTTAAAATCTTAAACCCTAATAGTACTCAAGTCACAAAATTACTATTGGTTTTCTCTCCAGACCAAAAATAAATAAAACAAGATTTCTGCAGTTAGAAGAATGGAGTAAAGGTCAGAAAGAAAGATGCAGTATAGTCTGCAGGATAGAATTTAGGGCCCTATTTTTTCCCAGGCTAGTTTCACAGCAGAATAGAAGTAAATGATAAGTGCTCCATGTAGATTTGTGAAGTACAAGATAGGTATGCAAAAATTCTCAGTTAAATTCTGAAGAGCCAACACAAGGTTCACATGATTAACTTTGTTTAAGAGGAATAATGCATATCAGCACTGTGAGTCAGACACTACAAAATTCATACAGAGGCTAAGGCAAGAGGACTCAAAAGAAAATTCATACAGGGACTTGTGTGTAACATAAATGTGTACAGTGTGTGGTGGGACTATATTACATTTATAGTATAGGTTCCATCTAAAAGACAAGGTAGCTACTCAGCTTCAGTCAACAGTTTTCAGCAAAAATACAGACTCATTGTTTCTTGGTCTTGCAATTGATTAAAATAACACGAAATGTGATTTTTTTTTAATGTCAACTATCCCTATTTTTAAAACAGGTTATATACTATAAAGTCAGTCTAGGGATTAAATCTGACTAACTAGAAACCACTTAGTGACCTCTGTTTTAGAGAGAATAGCCTAAGATTGTGTTAGGGGACAGATAGATGAGAATGCTGGGAACATAGGTTAAGAGAATAATTCTATAAAATGGGCTCAGTGTGATGATCCCACATGTTTTCTTTGACAAAACAAACAAACAAACAAACAAAAAAAAACAATTAGCCTATAGCCCTTACAGGCCTAAGTGGACAGGATATGTCACATTCCTTAGCAAACTAAGGCAGGGGCCAAGGTCAGGAAATCAGTGTTGGCAATAAATGATAGGTGTCAGAGGATGACAACTGGTTATCAAAGAGAGAACAACAACAATGGGTTGCTGATAATTAACCATGGAGCTCCTGCTCCTTTCTGCTCTCAGCCACATATACTGGGAAGAAAGAAAAGACAATAATTAAAGAGGGAGTTTTGGGGTCTACAAAAATGTAAGTTGCAACCACTCCCATAGGCTTTCAGCTCTAAGGCCCCCTTATCTTCAGAGAAGTCTGTCTTAATCACTTTCTTAAATAAAACTAGCTCTCTACGCTTGCCTTGGTTTCTCTCTTGGGGTTTTAATCTTCAACTCAAGGAAACAAGAAACCATTCTGATCTGCACTGGATGGATATCAATAGTGTTAAATTATCTTGTGTGAAAGTCTGACAAGAAACAACCCCTGTGAGCACCTCTGACATGATACAGAGAGCTAATAAACCTGAGGCAGTCTTGTGGTAAGGAGATATATAGAATTCAGTTGTGACCTATGCAGTCAAATATTGACACTGGACATTACAACAGATTCCAACATGGATAGATCATATCAAAGACTTTCATATATATATAATACTTATATATAGTTCATACATACATATGTATTGTTTTCTTGGTACTAAAGGTTGAAACAAGGGGTGCTGAGTATCCCCAGCCTTTGTTATTTATTTGTTCTTATTTTGAGAGAGGATCTAACTAACTTGCTTAAGACCTTGCTGAGTTGCTCAGGCTGGTTCTGAACCTGCAGTCCTCTTGCCTTAGCCTCTCAAGCACCAGACTCAGATCCCCTATATATCTTTTCAAAATGTGAGCTCCACAAAGCTTATACATATGTGAAAAAAAGAAAAGAAAATTTTAAAAATTGATTGAGATTACATTATGACCATCCAGAGAAATGGATCATTAAAAATGAGTTATTTTCAGCTATAGAAAAATAGTTATGTTTTTTGCCTACCCAAGTTTGCAGAAGTGATTAATACTATCTATACAAACAAAAATATCTTCTGTGTTGAATGTGAGATCCTATCAAAAAGTAAATAAATACCTAATAGACTTTCAATTTTAGGATAATAGACTAGAACATGTTCAAATCTCTCATTCCACACCCACATATGAGCTAAAGAAGTAATCAGCGGGCTGGGATTATGGCTCAGTGATAGAGTGCTTGCCTAGCATGTGTGAGGCCCTGGGTTTGATTCTCAGCATCACATTAAAATAAATAAAATTTAAAAATTAATCAACAACTAACAGAAATATTTAAAAAAGAAGTAATCAGATATCATAAAAAGTTAATAAGAATGCCACACACAAAAAAGTAAAATCTCTATAGAGAAGAAACTTTGATCTATCCCTAAGTATAAGGAAGCACAGAGGATGCTACTTAGGCATTTGTACTACAACTGCTATTGGAAATAAGCATAGCCAAGAACATTTATGAAAAGATTATGTCATACAAAAGAAATCAAAAACCTAACAACAATTTCTGAGAAAAACTAACCCTTCAGAAATGGAGTCACAATACTCAAAGACTGACAAACTGAACCTCAAGAAATTCAAAGAAGGGCCTCAAAATAAAGGAAATCAACCCCATTAAAATGAAGAAGGGAATCTTTAAGCCAAAAGTATACATGAAAACAAATATAAGCAAAGGGAGAAAAGAAATCTGAAAGGCAGATAAATAAAACAAATAAAATTACTTACAATATCATACTAAGAAAGTCTTAAAATACCACAGAAAATAATAAGAAGTTTGAAAATATATAATGAAACTGAAGCAACATGAAGTTCAGTTCCAAAAGTTCTAGTATTTATACAAAAGGAGATCTAATGGGGAGAATAATAAGAATGGAAGAACATGTTGAAATGTTCATCATTTGAAGAAATAATGACCAAGTATTTCCCTATGGCAGTAGATAGTAGTATTGTAAAGCTTAACAATCAATCATTGATTCATATCATTGACAAAAGATAAGGGGTTTTACAATTATTTTCCCCCTACTATGGTCAAAAAGTCATCTCTCATTCTTTCAAGATAGTAATGTTAAAAACCTTTTTTTTTAGTTCATCATAGCTACTACTTTTGTTGCTACCATATCATATAAATGTATGTTGAAAGCACTTCAGAAATAAACTTGCAGTGAAATGAAGAAAGTACTGAGTTCCAAAGATAATGTTACATCTAAAAATTCCTATCTATAAATATTTTAGAAGAAATTTGCTTTCAAACATGATAAAATTATTCATCATAAAATAAAATTACAATCAATAACAAAATAAATAAAACATAAGCTACTCATCCATAAAATGTGTGTGCACACACAAAGCTTTGAAATAATTTGAGTTAAAGAGTAAACCCTGATGTAAATAACAATGTATTTGAAATAAATGAAAAGTCATATCTATACTTAACATTAGAGTTAAAATTTCATTAGCTTATTTTTCATCAATAATTCCTTCATAATACATTCTGCTAATATTTTTACTTCTTTTTCCATCTTCTTGTGTTGAAATGCTTCAGTTTTCCCACCTGTTTATTTTCTGGTAAATATATTTATGGCTATATATTTTATAAAGAAAAAATAGATACAAATATTATAGGAAAGGACTAAATTGTCACAATTTGTAAATGATGTAATCTTTTACCTAGAAAGTTTAAGATAATTAACTAACAACTATTATAATTAATAAGAAAGTTCAAAGTATGGGCCAGAAACAAGATTAATGTAAAACAACTATTAACCTTCTGGGATTTTATTTTCCAGAAGCAATCAAAAGAAAGTGATATAAAAATGTAAAAAGAATAATAATCACAATCATAACAAAAACATGTAGAAATAAACTTAACCAAAATAATGTATAAAAAATGAATGGATACACGTCGGTTACACATCCACATTTTTATATACTGCCATACTAGTGTATGTTGTATTATGATGCCCTTCCTATCCTCTACTATAACCGATGTGAATCTGCAATATGTATACGGGGTAAAAATGGGAGTTCATAATCTGCTTGAATCAAATGTATGAAATATGATATGTCAAGAGCTTTGTAATGTTTTAAACAACTAATAATAAAAAAATTTAAAAAAAAATGAATGAAGGGCTGGGGTTGTGGCTCAGTGGTAGAGCATTTGCTTTCTGTGTGTGAAGTACTGGGTTCATCCTCAGCATCACATAAAAATAAATAAAGATACTGTGTCCATCTACAACTAAATAAATAAATAGATAGATAGATAAATAAATAAATAAATAAATAAATACATAAATACATAAATAAAAATTGAGACCTGAGCATGGAAGCACATGCCTGTAATCCCAGTGACTCAGTAGGCTGAGGCAGAAGTATGGCAAGTTTGAGGCCAGCCTCAGCACTTTAATTAGAACATGTTTCAAAATTAAGAAAAAAACAAAAACTTAAAATTAAAAAAATCAAAAGAGCTGGAGGTGTGGCTCAGGGCTGAATCCCCAGTATCAAAGAAAGAAAGAAAGAAAGAAAACTACAGACTAACAAAAACTGGTATCCAGGTAGATCAGTAACTGTAGATCTCAGACTATAATATCCTACTTTCACATAAGTTTTTAATATTAAAAAATGATTGAAATGTCACACTGAAACCCATTCATTTGTATAGTTAATAAGTGGTAATAAAACTTCCTTTTAAAAAAAATGAGTTAAATCTCAATTTAACATTGAATAAATCACAGGATGAGTGTTTCAGGACATGGCCTGTCCCCTTTTCAGTTATTTGTTTTGGTAGATTTGATGTATAGATAAGGTGTTGACCAACTTTCTGAAAAGATAGTAAATATTTTGGGCTTTGTGGGTCACAGTCTCCAATGTAACTACTTCACTACTGTAATTAAAGTGCCAAAGCAGTAATAATTCATAGATATGTGAACATGACTGAGTTCCTATGTCCAAATGTTGTCTGGTTGGATTTAATCCACAGACTGTAGTTTGCCAATCCCTGCTAAAATGCCTTGAATATTTTTCTTCTTCTTCTCCTTCTCCTTCTCCTTCTTCTTCATTTTTAGTACTGGGGTTTAGGGGATTGAACCAAGGGTTGGTGCATGCTGGGCTGCTGCTGTGCCACTAAGCTAAACCCCCAGATCTTTTATTTATTTATTTATTTGTTTGTTTGTTTATTTATTTATTTTTGAGACTGGGTCTCACTAAGCTGCCCAACCTGGTCTCAACCTTGCAATCTTCCTGCCTCACCCTCTGGAGTAGCTAAAATTACAAGCTTGTGCCACGATGTGTGGCTTCTCTCTTCTTAAAAGACTAATTCCAAAGTTCCTCAATGCATAATAAAATTAGGTTGGAACTCCTGAGAATGATAGTCAAGATCCATCCCACTGTTTTCAATCCCCTTTCCAATCTTGTTCTCTAATACACTTCTTCTCTCTACTCTTCTACTTTATGAAGTACTTAAATGCATTACTTCAGTTCTTTCAAAATTTTTGTGTTTTTACAAATATTCCCTGGACTTTCCTTTAATTAATTAATTGTGTCATTCATTTAGAAAATATTTATAGAATAATGGTATATACCAGGTGCTTTTCTGGAGGTAAAGGGTGACACAGTTTACATTTAAATGTGATATACAGATCAATACACAATTGCAGTATCATATAAGAAATTATTTTATGGGACAATCAAGGGTGTTATAGAAACAAATAGGTGGAGGCGGTATAAAATATTTGATCCTACAACATTTCATTTCAGTACATATTTAGGTCTTACTGTTTTGGCATATGGGTATTGTGATTTACATTTATATGTGTTCATTTTCTTCAAAATTGCATTCACATAAATGAATTTTCAATAAGAAAATAATTTCAATATTAAAATCCATTTAGCCATGTTAAGATATATAT
>NW_026000316.1:7440202-7480469 GCF_001458135.2 Marmota marmota marmota
CGGGGCGATTTGCTGAATAAGCAGTGTTACCCTCCGTGCGACAAACCTCTCGTGTTTGAGTCCCCGTAGCCGATCCTCGTGCGATGTAAATCCTTCCTCCAGGTTCCGGAGCACCCCACTATTGCTGGAAATTCCTAACAAGATAGCCTTTAGCCGTCCTGACTTGTCATACTCCCACACAGTGAAGCAGCACACGGGGGCAATGCACTCCCCTCACCGCCATCTTCCCTCCGAGAATAGATCTTAAAGAAGTCAGAAATCAGCCATATAAAGAATCACCCCATGTGTGGGTTCCTCAGTGGCCCCTGACTAAAGAAAAGATACAAGTAGCCCATGATCTGGTCAAACAACAATTAGCGGAAGGACATATACAACCTTCCATATCTCCCCAAATCCACTCCCACTGGGCTTCTGTCTCCCAAAAAATACTGTCTGAATCCCGTGAGAACTCAAGGGGAACTCCTAGAATCTTCTCTAACACTTAATGGTTAGGTTTCTTTTCTTTTCTTTTTTTTTCTTTTAAGTCTTTTTTTTTTTGTCTTTTACCATTTTGTCTTCCAGAACATCTCATTATAAAGCAAACTGTATTGCATTAACTTTAGTTACCATCTTTTCATGCTTTGTTACAAATTTGCATGTATTTTCCCCCATTGGAAGAAATGCCATAATTAAGCTTCTGAAAATAGAGATACTAAAATTTTTACCAAGTTCTAAATCAGATGACATTTATTGGTTTCTCTACATGTATATTAATTAAATTACTTATCTACATATGGCTATATACTTAAAGGTTTATGAAAGGCAGCATCATTATTGTAGAATATATACTTAAAGATAATTTAATTATTTTGATGAATGTCTGTGTTTGTATAACTAAATAAAAAGTAAACATAAAAGCATTATTGCCAGGTGCAGTGACACATGCCTATAATCCCAACAATTCCAGAGGCTAAGGCAAGCAGATTGTGAGTCCAAAGCCAGCCTCAGCAAGTTAGCAAGGCTCTAAGTAACTCAGTGAGACCACATATCTCCATAAAATACAAAAAAAGGCTTGAATGTGGCTCAGTAGTTAAGTGCCCCTGGGTTTAATCCCCAGTACCAAAAAAAAATAAGAAGAATTAACTTTCTTTGCATAATTTGTATAGAATGTTAATTGTAAAAAGTTAGTAAACTGGACCCAGAGGTGCACACCTATAATCCCAGTGATTTGGGAGGCTGAGCTTGGAGGATCACAAGTTTGAGGCCAGTTTCAGCAACTTAAGATATCCTGCCTCAAAATAAAAAGGACTGGGAATCTTGCTCAGCACTTCTGGGATCAATCCCCAGTATGAAAAACAAAAAAGTTAGTCATCTTTGCCTACTATTTGGTTGGGACTTACTGAATTTAACAAATATTCCATGAACACTTCGTAAAAGAAATTTAAAGGTAAAAGAATATGAATAACTATACCACAAAGCATAATGAGTACCATAAGCTCCATATATACTATGACTATTAAAATTCAGAAGATATGGAATAATATGCAGTTAGGGTAATGGAAAAATTTCATAGTAGAAGTTGCGTTTAAGATGAGTTTTGAAGGATGCATTGATAATTATCATATAAAAATAAGAAAATTTCATATAGAGGAAAGAGCTTGAAGGAATAAAAGCATGCTGAATGATGAGCAACATCATGTAATAGAGTTCGGTAAGGAATAAATTTTTGAAAGTATATTGGGACCACTTTGTACAAGATTTGCATGCCAGATTTAGAAACATATAATGGGAATATGGGAATTTTAAAATGAGAAGCCATTAAAAAGTTTTTCTTTTGTTTATAATGATGGATACGTGTTTTTGAAGTGCATTTTGGGACAATTAACAAACAAATAATGGGTGAAGTGTTTTAACAGAGAATGCAAATGAAGGGTGCAGTAGGTATGCAAAGATAATAATGCACTTAGTCAGGGAATAACATGTGAAATACAATGACTGTAATAGTACTAGAAAAAGGATACATTTGAGAAATTTTCAGGTAGTAGACACTATAGGGCTTAAATGATTGACTCTAAGAGATGATAAAAAAGGAGAAATAAAATGATTCTGAGGTTTCAGGTTAGAGTTACTAAGAAAATGGAGCTGCAAACAATAACAAAAAGTTAGAGGGGAGACTTTACTGGAAAATATTAAGGGAGCAATTTATGTTTTAAACATGTAGTGTGTTTACATATATACTATAGTTCTACTAGCAAAACTGTTGTCAACAACCATCCATCCCCAAGCCCAAGACGCTTGAGAATGGGAACAAAAAGTTCCAGTTAAATATTTCTGCAGTTGAATCACTTATTGAAAATTTGGTAGTTTTTACTGTCAATTCTGCCAAGAAATTAAGTTGAATTGTAGAGTGAAAGTTCTCAACTAAAGCTCAATGCTGATTTCCAGGAAGAGCATTTTATGTTTTGACACAGTCGATTTTAATGGAATTCCTAGATAGATTTATATTTTAACAGTATGTAATGAAATTGCTTAAGCCTTCATTATCTGAATAGAACTGTGATTCATATTCGCAAGTCACTAAGAGTTAGAAGGTAGAAAAAGAGCAACCAGTAGGATGGCTATTTAATGTTTCAGTTTATAGTATGCGGATATACTGATAATAATATTAAAGCCAAATGGTTAAGAGGGCAGCCTTTGAAGCCAGACTACAGGATTTGAATCCTGGCACCACTCTTTGTTATATGTGACCTTGGACAATTTTTAATTAACCTCCATGAACCTCAGTTTCTTTATTTGTACAGTGAGAATAATGGTGGGAACTACTTCATATGGGATATTGTAACTATTAAACAGGACAATTCATGTAAAATGAGCATTGGTAATGCTCCAAAAACATTTGGCTTCAGCTGGGAATGAAGGTTCTATTGCAATGCAACGTACTTCTCTGTATAGATCTTAGGTTGTGGAAATGAGTCAATTAGATGAATCAATATCCTCCAATTGCAATATATACAGAAAACTCATTCAAAAATGATCTTCAAATTACATTTTATGTGATGATGCAAGCTTTGATCTGAGATAAAGTTTTTCATCTCTCTACACAAATGCATCATCAGTATCATTTATTGAAGGTTCATCTTATACCACCAACTGTTTTAATTACTCTACATGAATTAATATCACAACATCATTATGAGATAAAGTTAATATGTCATATGAATGAACATAAACATGGGGAGGTTAAGTAACACATCTAATATTACACAGTGAAAAATAGAGGTAGAATTTGAACCCTGGCAGTCTGACTTCAGAGTCAATGATCTTAATTACTATGCTCCATTGCATCTCATTAAGAAAGGGTTTGTGAGACCCATTCATATTGTATAAAATATTAGAGAACACGATTAACTCATTTGAAAGAACAAATGGTTTAAGATACTTAGCCTATTAGCAAAAAGTAGTTTGAAAGCTGATGCTTTTAATCATCTTTATTTTATCTATTGATTATAGCAAGTCCTCTATTTGTAAACGCTAGAAAGAGCAAACGTAAATTGTTACATGAACTTGAAAGTAGAGTGCAAATCATGTATATATGATAACTGCTTATCTGAAACTCTGGTTTACTAAATGACTTTGCTTTGTTATCCTAACAATTCAAACCCTCTTTAACATCTCATTTAAATGCAAGATTTATTTACTTTCAAGAAGACCTAAGGAGATCTTGTCAAATCCCCTTACACAAGGAGATGTGCTTTAGGTAAATTTAAGAGATGATATTTCCTCAGAGTGCTGTACATTTTCTTGCACATGGCTTATATTCAATCTTATGCGATTCCAGTTCCGGAGGGTGGATTGTAATAACCACATTTCTTTAAAAATACCAAGTGATCCAACCTAGCAATTACTCAGAATTAGAAAGGTTTTATTGTAATGCTAAGTATTTGTATCTGTCCCTCCTCTGCATTGACAATAGTCAAGATTATAATGATGAAAAAGAAGAAAGAGCCAACTCTTGGTTTTCAGTTGCCAAAAGACATTTCCTTTGGTTTGTATCATATGCCTTGAAAATCTCGACTCTGTGTTCATTTGGAGCTATGCAAGTATTATTAAACCCACTCAAGTGTGTCCAAGTATAAAAACAAACGTAGGATACACATATCACTGCATTTTCATTGCATTTCCTTTGTCATCTTGTCATCCTGGTCTGGCTTACAATTTCAAGGGACAAAAATACCCTACTATCTAGGACTTTTGGGACTTTCATTCTTTGGTATTTCTCATTGTCGTCTCTATAGTGTCTCTCTTAATTAAAGGGGTTGGTTAATTAAATTTGCAATGGTGTTGAATACTGTTTAAAAATGGGCAGTTTTTCAAAGTTGATCAAATGTAAGAGAGCTGTTTGTTATTAATAAAAGTGAACACTGGATGGCAGTCCTCACTAATAATAAAATTAAAGCTTACTGATAAAATAGGAAGGGTGGCTTCCAAATAATATCCTAGGCAGCCTAAGTATCTTAGCAATTTTAACAGCTAAAAAGTCAGCAAAGAAGAACTTTGAACAAAGATGGTGACAGAATCAGAATGTTAAAAAATAGTGAGCTTTCTTGGTATCATCATGAATATGTGAAATTCCCTTTTCAGTTGACTTGACAATATTGTATACCAGAATCAGTTTCAGAAGTTTTACTCCCATTTCTAAATACTTAGTTCACGACCAGAATTATATGCTCCTTATTTGTTGTCATCTGAAATCCAAACTTGTCTGAAGATACAACTAGAATGATTATACACCAAGGTGAATTTTCCTAACAAAGAACATTTTAATTTTCTCCTCCTCCTCCTCCTCCTCCTCCTCCTTCTTCTTCTTCTTCCCTTCCTTTCTTCCCTTTCTTTCTTTCTTTCTTTCTTTCTTTCTGGTTCTTACTAAAGTGTCCAGGCTGGCCTCATCAAATTTGAGATCATCTTGTTCAGCCTCCAGAGTTGCAGCAATGATAGGTGTGAACTATTGCATCCAGTTGCTTGATCTTTTTAATTGTTTCATTTATTTTATTTACAATAAAGCATAAAACATAAAAATGTATATG
This sequence comes from Marmota marmota marmota, assembly GCF_001458135.2. Lineage (NCBI taxonomy): Eukaryota > Metazoa > Chordata > Mammalia > Rodentia > Sciuridae > Marmota > Marmota marmota. Next base: position 7,445,266 of record NW_026000316.1, read on the forward strand.
TTAATGTGATGTTTTGATGCATGTATACATTTGTGAAACATTTAAATCAAGTTAAACTTATCTATTATCTCCTAAATCAGCTACCATTTTTATAGTAACAATATTCGATATTCTTTCTTCTACCTTTTTGAAATACATAGCAGATAATTGTTGTCTATAGTCATTGTATTGTAAAATACCACACCAGAGCTTCATACATCTATCTAACTGTAACTTAGTACCTGTTTTAGATAATTATTTCGCCTCTGTGACTTAACGACCCAACCAGAAAAATAGTAGAGGAGGAAAAGTTTATTTGGGGGCTCATGGTTTCAGAGGTCTTAGTCTATAGAAGAACAGCTCCCTTCCTCAGGGCTCAAGGTGAGACTGAACATCATGGTGGGAGAGAGTGGTGAAGTGAAACAGCTCACGTGATAATCAGGAAAGAAAGCCACTCTCCAGATACAAAATATATAGCTCAAAGCCACACCCCCAATGCCCACCTCCTCCAGCCACACCCTATATGACTTCAGTTATCACTTTTTCTTCCTCTTATAAATCACACATTAATCCTGTCTTCAGCTTTAGAATGTGGAGTTTATTTTAGGGATGTGCAACTTAAGGAAGACCTAGGAAGATGCCTAAAGTAAAACAACAAAAATGATTAAATGTATGGGAAATAAATTCTGCAAGAAAAAGTAAGAGGTTGGCAGTGACATTTCAGGGAAAAGAATACTAACAAAAAAGGGTAGAGTTATTATAGAGTTATTAGTAATATCCTCATATGTATTAATTGAAATATAAGTGGATTTAAATTCCATTTACCAAGGGTGTGTGTGTGTGTGTGTGTGTGTGTGTGTGAGAGAGAGAGAGAGAGAGAGAGAGAGAAATATCAGGAAAAAATGACAAATGTTTAATAAAGTCTGTACATGTTTCAGTGCCTCTTTGGGTTGCTTTTAGGTTTAGTTCTTAAAGACAAGGAAAAGACCTGTGAGAATCACATTTTAAAGTTGTATTTTGTTATTAACTGACACATAATAATTGTATAACCAAATACATACATATTGTGACTTTTTCAATACATTTATTTTAAACTGATACATAAAAGTGAAAGTTGTACATATTAATGTGGCACTATGTAATGTTTCTGTACATGCACACATTGTGTAATGTTTAAACTAGTTTAAATACATCTATCTTCTCAAATAGTTATCATTCCAAAATGTTTTTCCTCTAACATTTAAATGTATAATACTTTATTGTTATCTATTGTCATCCTACTGTGCAATAACAAACCAGAATTCTTATTTGTATTAACTATAACTTAGTGTCCATTGATCAACCTTTCCCCATCCCTCCATTCCCCTTACTCTCCCCAATCTCTGTTAACTGTCATTCTAGTCTCAACTTCAATGAGATCAACTTTTTTGGATTCTACAAATGAGTGAGATCATGTGGTTCTTATCTTTCGATGTCTGGCTTATTTTGCTTAACATAATGATCTCCAGTTTATCACCAATGACAGAACTGTGTTCCTTTATTTGACTGAATATTATTCCATTGTATGAAGATTACATGAAAGGAACCTCCTAATAAAATTGTTCTTAAAAACAAAGATAAATAAAATGCTTTTAAACATTCAAGAACACAATATAGCTTTAATGCAATGTGCCTGTTTGTTTAATTGTTTGAACTTTTGAAATATATTTGTATTATTTTAAGTGTTCCAGCTTACAGAATATTCAACATACACATAAGTAGAATTATCATCAAACATAGTGTTTAAAATATGAAATTTTGGAAATGAAAATAAATTCAATTAATCATAATGGTAGGATAACAAGTAAAAGTTAGAACTGCCACAGGCAAACTGGGACACATGCTCACTATAACTAAAACCATATTTCTGACTGACAATAATTAGAAGAATAACTACGAGGAAGGGTTCATTTTTTTCAGGTCCTGGGCAAGCTAGATTACAAGGTCCTTGTGTGTGGAAGTCAGTTCTTAGATTTTCATGGTTCCCATAGCATTTAATTTAATACTACATAATAATAATAATGACAAGAACTTGCTCTGGGTCAGGCATTTTTCTAAGCACTTTATAAGTACTAACTATTAACATATTTAAAACCCTTCACAACCCTATGAGGTACTAATATTATCTCCTTCTTAAAATAAGGAAATTAAATATAGAGACACTCATTAACTTGCCCAAGATTCCCTAACAATGATATCCACATCTTTCATCTCCTCTCTTTTCTACTATACATTTAATTCCGTATTTGTGTCTCCCTCTTCCTCTTTTTCTGCCTCTCACACTTCCTCCTCCCCTCTTTCCCTTACTGTATTGTCTCTGTGTCTCTTTTTTTCCCTTTTTCCCTTCTATTGTTTAATATCATATTTTACTTCTATGGTGAACCTTATTTTGTGAAATGGTTCTATTTCTTAAGAAGAAAATGTGTAAGCAACTAAATTTGATGCTAAGGATTTTTACTAGCCTTTAAACATTTCAACAAATATAATAACTACTTTGTGCAAGAACCTATTCTAAAATGTAATACAATATAGAAAAATGAGGGCTGAGGATGAGAATGCTTGCCAGGAGAGTTCCCAAGTATAATGAAAGCATAGTTAATGTAAGAATAAAACAATATATAAATCACAGTAAAATAAGATAAAATATGTTGCCACAGAAGAGTTCACTCTTACAGAGATATTCCCTGGAGCTGAACTCTTTTTGGTATATTCCCCTTTAAAATTGTGGATGAAGTTTATTTGAATTAGTTCCTACCAAGGCAAACTGTCTAAATCACATTTATTTCCTTAGGCTGTAAAAGTTACTTGTACTCTCCCTTCTTTCCTCTCTTCTCACCCCTAGCAGATTTATCAGATTCTGCCAATAGATACTTTTTCAGTACCTCCTCCCTTTCAGGATGCTAGAATTAATAACACTTATCAAGTTCTTTTGAAATTATGTGTTTACTTGACTCTCTCTCCCATTAAACCAATTCTTATACCAGGATGCATGGATGTATAAATGTGCTGTGATTAAAAATCCTAAAATGTATGCAATATTTTATGTATTTGAACTTATGTTTATTTGCTGGGGAGAGGTTCAACAGCCTTCATCAGATTTTCAAAAGGGGTTATATGCCAAAAGACATACCTTCACCATACTTTGACTTTTAAGAAGTTAAGTGGATGAGATCATAAATTCTAGATTCATCTATACCACCTATGAAATGTGTGATATATGATTACAAAGGGGGTTTGCTAAAAATTTAACCATATCAGAGAAATTACCAAAGAACTATGGTGAAACATAAAGATCTTATAGAATCTTAAAAACCTCAAAACATGAAAATAAACTTAGAATTTCTTATTCCTAAAGTTGTACCCAATGGCTTTTAGGTAAGGAAGTATATGGAAAGATTAATATATAACCCTACATACAGAAATACATTTTTATGATTTGTTCACAACAAAGTGAGAAAGTGTGTATCCTATAATTTTTATCTTTTGCAAACATACAGAAAAAGCAGTTTCTCTTCGTCACTCAGCCAATGCACCATTGCTGGCATAATACAATATTTTATTATGAAATTGTATACATATGTTATGACTCTTCTATTTAAAATGCTTGTCTAAGAAGCTAATGGGCACATTTTTAATTCTCATAGGATTTTCACCATCCCTTGATTTATATAATAAAAAATTTCATTGACGAGCTAGAAATATTAAACCCACAGGTAAGCTGTTTGCCTACAAATTTTGTGCTTCTGTGTGCAAGAGTCCTTGATGTTTAGGATTTCAAGGTCATATTGCAAAAGAGCAATTTGGTGTAGAAAATTACTCTGGTCTTTTGAAAGCTTCAGCTATTCACTGCCATAAAATGCATTTTCATAGTTTATCATTAATCTTTATTGGTTGCAGTAAACTGATGGAAGATTTGGTGTCACATGCGATGCTCAGTATGTGAAGATTAAAAAAAAATATATGTGGAAATATTCCTGCAATTTATGTGTATGATTAGACTAAATTATGAATATAATGTGTGCTATTTTCACATATCTTCATCAAGAAGTCTGCAAAATTTAAAATTATTTTAAGTTTTATAGTATTTCTAATCTCTCTCTATATATATCTATATATATATATATATATATCTATATATATATATATAGATATATATATATTTAAAACACAAAATCAACCACACATTTTTCTTTTAGTAATATCTGTTTATCATGAAGGTGTGCAAGCATGGGTAGAATGTTGTTAGGAAATAAATAAATTATGAGTGCAAAATCATTGTACTATGGGATGTGCAAAATCACCCTATACATTTAATAATTTTCTCATGGCCTGTAGCATATAAGAACCAGATTTGGCATTTCAGGTTGTGCTTATAAAATGTTCTCCTGAAAACATGATGAAGAAAAATAGTTCATTTTGCTCCTGTGAAATATGGCAACTGTTCATATTTAATAATGTAGAGATTTTTGAACTTGTCAACACAGGGATTTGCAAACACTTTGAAACTTAGAGTTAGTGCATTTTATATTACTTTATTTCTAGACTCTTTTGTTTTGTTTTGTTTTGTTTTTGATGTTTGCTTTCAGCATGCAATTTAGGCATATACCTTTGCAAAATCAAGGTGAATCTAACCAACACTAGTCATGTAGATGAAAACCTACAAAAGCTAATAAAAGTGTATGTGTGTGTGTGTGTGTGTGTGATTGTGTATGCATGTGTGTTTTGTGGATAAAATCATGGAATGACAGAATGTGAGACCTGTTCCTTAAAGAACATTTAGGCAAAGCATCTCATTTTGCTGGTAGAGAAACTGAAGCCCAGATGAAGAAAAGACTTTCCAGGTATAAGATGTAATGATATAACCTAGTTAAACCTGATATTGTGCAGAAGTAACCCACACAAATTGCCTATTAAACAATCAAAAAACAAAGTACTGACACACCAATTCTTTTGAGATCATTAAACAAGAAACATTTTCAAGTGAAGGTACAGGAAACCCTCAGAGGAAAAGTTTGTTTTCTGTGACATTTTCAGTCTATTTCATTTATGGAGGCCAGCCAATATACCCACTGGTTTTTCCTTGGGGTTTGAAAGATAAGTACAAAATGTTCTAGCTTGGGCTGGAAGTGTAGCTCAGTGGTAGAGCTCTTGTCTAGCATACATGAGGCCCTAGATTCAATGCTCGGATCTGGGAAAAAGAAAAAAAAAAGTTTGTTAAGCTTTATGACAAAAGGATTCAGCAAAAAGAGCAATAAGATCGCAATATAACATTATTTTTAATGCATAGACTTCTAGAAGAATTTTATGGGGCTGGAGTTGTGGCTCAGTAGTAGAGTTCTCACCTAGCATGTGTGAGGCCATGGGTTCGATCCTCAGCACCACATAAAAGTAAATAAACAAAATAAATGTAAAAAAAGAGAAAAATTTTAAAGGAGATATTTGAAAAAAAGCATCAGAGAAGTAGAAAAAAGGAGAGAGGAGAAAGAAAATGATATTGTATACATTAATAGCATGTGCTACCAACTCAAGAAATAATACAAATAGGTATAATTATAGTTACTTAAAGAGGAAAATTAAGCAGCTCATTACATTTGGGGCAGAAGAAAATAATTAGCAGGTTTAGTAGACCTAGATAACTGTAAAATTTTAAGAGTTATCAAAAACAAAAGAACAGAAAAATAGATCTGATTTATGTGGGATCTTAAAGTTATCTGGTAACCATCGTAGTGCTCACACAGGAACCAACAATCCATGATAACTACATGTGAATCATGTGTTACATGATAACATACATAACTTCATGCATTTACATGGTAAAGAGAAATTGTATTAGAGTTCTTCAGAGAAGTAAAACTAACAGTATGTACATATACAAAAATCATGAAATTGAATGGTGCACATGTTTAGGAAGGTGGGCATTTCCAAAATCTGTAGGGTGGGACAGCAACCTGCAGACCCAAAACAGCTGATGTCAAAGTTCCACTCTGAAGTTTATCTGTGGTAGATGCAGGAGTAATTGATGCTCCAGATAAAGCCTAAAGGTGGTCTGCTGGAGAATCACCTCTTGCTCTAGGAAGGTTGGTCCTTTTTTAAAAAAATTCAGGCTTTCAATTGATAGGATAAGACCCACCTACATTACTGAGGGAAATCTGATTTATCCAAATTTCACTGATTTAAATGTTAATTTGATCTTAAACACCCTTGCAGAATCACCCAGAAAACTGTATGTACAAATATGGGCAACCTGGAACCAACCCAAGTTGATCATCACATTAGGGCAATATGAAGACATAACTATTGCAAAATAATTGCCTGCTTATACATGAGAATTTGGATTCAGTTTAACCCTTTTTTTTATTCAATTCTAAAATTGGTAACCATACTAGCCTCCCTCTTAAAAAGCTCGTATAAGTATTGCCCAGATCCCTTTGATAAAGATAAAGCTGAAGGAAGGGAATAGATTTTTTTAAACTTGAAAAATAACAAACTTATTTATGGAAATTTAGAGGTAGAATAAGCACAAAGACTTAATATAATAAACACAGAGATCTAAGTTTTGCTTCTTTAGCAGCTTTCCACATTGAACTGTAATTGCTAATCTGATTTTGCTGGTATTGCTATGAATTCTTGGGATGCTTCATTTAGCTATGAAGCATTTGGTTTGTTGTCTGCTATACTTCCCCCATGGCTGTCTGTGGGTTTTACTCAAATGTAGGATTAAACCATTTGAGCTTGGCTTATGCAAAATGTCACTCATCAATAAAGTTCTTTTATTTATCTCTCTATTCCCTCATTTGTGAAATTGAGGTAATTATGTGAATTCTCATAGGACTATTAATTAATGATTGAATAGATAAATAATTTCTGAGAACAAATTTATGATGTATCTTATCAAGAAAGGATAAACTTAAAACATTATAAACATGCAATTTTGCTCTTAGAATAGAATTTCAATCACAGTTTTAAAACAAATTATTTTCTTATGGGTAAACTTTCCCTTTTTTGTTTAGATTTTAGACCTCCAATTCCTTTTGCATAAAATGAATGTTTTATATCTATAATTATAACATTTTTAGTGTTGAATAAACTTTTCTCACAAGATAGGTATCTATTTAATCCCTGACTACAATTAATATACTAAAGTTTTGAATTGTGTCCTTGACAACCAAAAGTTATTTTGATATTTTCAGTAGTTCAATTAAGAAAATCAATGTGAGTAGTACCTAAATTTATCCTACTTATATGGGCAGGCCCCTACTCTGTAACAAAATCTTGGTTAATTAAGTTTTGGTATAATTGTCAGCTACTTTATTACTCAATCTCTTGTTCATTTTAAGACATTAAAATCATAAGAAAATACAGTGCAAATATAATAGAAGTTGGTTACACAGTAAGGTTGCAAAACTTGGAAAAGATGTAAAATTTCATGAAAGTTATATTTTTGAGAAGGTAAATGTTATTGAAAAATGAGGACAAATGAGGATCTCACTGAGTAAGAAGAGCAAATCTATAATCATATGATACAACAGGTGCTGCAATAAGAGAGCTTCAGCTCCAAATGAATGTGTTCCTTGGGAAAATACATGTACCAACAAATTTTTGCAAGAATACATTCATCCTATGGTTTGAATGTCTCCCAAAAGGTCATATATTGGAAACCAAGTTTTCAATGTAGCAGTTTTCAGAGGTGGGCCTAGTAGGAGGTCTTTAGATAATGAGGACTCCACCCTCATTAATGGATTAATGTTACTCTCACAAGGGTGAGTTTGTTCTCCTGTGGATGTATCAGTTATTACAGAAGTGAGTCAGTTCTCATGTCTGTGGGTTGTTATAAAGAAGTCAACATTGTTATTTTTCTCACTTGCATGCAGTGTCCCTTCCATTCTACCCTTCAATCAGATAAAACACAGTAGGAGACACTCACCAGAAGTTGAACAGATGACACTTCTATGCTCTTGGACTTCCCAGCCTCTGAAACCATGGCCCTAAATAAACCTGTATTCTTTATAAACCTCTTGGTCTTAGGTGTTCTCTTACAACAACATAACAACATGAAATTAACTAAAACACATCTTTTTTGATCAGAAATATAAAGAAAGGTAAAAGCTGAAATACATAAGATTATTAGACAATATTGTCATAAAAATTACACCAAAATAAACAAAATTATAAATTTTATTTTAGCAATGAGAACATTGCATAAACTTGTTTTCAAAATTTTTCTGTTTGTATCATTCTTATATACCATAGCTGAATGTTAAGCCTGGTTATAGAGTATATTAGAGAAAGAAGAGGTTTGAAATTGTGCTTCCACATTCCTTCAGATGAGAGCACCACTTCTAACCCATTTTTGTGTGTGAAAAATTAATCAGATTTAACATTACTCACTATATATCATCATACATGAAAAGAAATAGAAAAGCTATTAAAAACCAAATACAGCTATTGAAAGCATTCTAAATTTAAATACTTTCTTATGCTTTGTCAATTTTACAACCAGATTTTGAATAAGATTTCAAAACTTTTCCGTTTGTATTACTCTCTAATAATATCTCTCTGAAAATGCTCACCAGATACTGTTAAATATTTTTTGAAAGATGTACTATGACAAGAAATCATCTTTTGATATTAATTTTTGCTTCTGTTTTATGAAAGGTGAGTATATAAGATTCTAAGAATCTTTCAAACAATCTATCTATGAATTTCAAGGAACTACAAAAACGATAAAGTAAATCCAGAATTAAGAAAATGAAAGAAATAATAAAGATCAGAGTTTAAATAAATGAGAGACTAAAAATAATACAAAGATCAACAGAATGAAGAGTTGGTTTCTCAGAATGATTAATGAAATTGATAGATCCTTAGCTAGACTCAAGGAGAAAAAGAGAAGATTCAAAATCAGAGATGGAAAAGGAAACTTCACAACTGACATCCAAGAAATACAAAGGATCATTAGAGACTGTTATGGAAAATTATACATCAAAAATTTGATAATATAGAAAAAAATCAGTTAACATATTCCTGGACACATACATCTTATCAAAATGGAATCATAAGGAAATAGAAAACTTGGAAAGATCAATAATGAGTAATGAAAATGAATCAGTATCAAATGGTTTCCCATCAGAGAAAGGTTCAGAACCAGATGGCTTCATTGCTGAAATCTGCTAAATATTTAAAGAAGAATTAATATCAATTTTTCTTAAATTATTCCACAACAATGAAGAGAGGAAATTTTGTTCAAACTCATTCTATGAGACCAGCAGTACCACAAGACCAAAAAACAGATGAGGACACATAAACAACACAAAAGAAAGATATAGGCCAATGTCTTGATGCATACAGATGCAGACATCCTCAAAAAATATTCCAAACAATCCAATATAGCACTTTAACAAATTATTCAAGGGCTGGGAGAATAGCTCAGTGGTATAGTGCTTGACTAGCATGTTCAAGGCTGTGAGTTTGATCCCCAAATTAAAAAAAAAAGAAAGAAAAAAGAAGAGAATAAAAGAATAGGATTCATTTCAGGGATACAACACATGTACAAATAAAAAAATGTGATATATCACTTTAACAGTATTAAGGACAAAAAACATATGATCATTTCAATTGATGCAGAAAGGCAGGCATTTGATAAAATTCAACATTCTTACACAATTAAAACAATTAACAAATTAGCTATAGAATCAATGTATCTCAACATAATAACGACCATATAAAACAGGTCAACAGCTAACATAATGCCGAATGGGGTACAGTTAAAGACTTTCTATGATCTCTAAAAAGAAAAGGGCACTAATTCTCACATGTGTCTTCAACATTGTATTGCAAGTCCTAACCAGAGCAAACAGGCAAGGGAAAGAAAGGGCATCCAAATTGGTAGAGTCAAATTGTCACACTGTATAGATAACATGCTTATACAGAGAGAACTTAAAGATTCCACCACAACTGATAAACAAATTCATCAAAGTTACAGGATACAAAATCAACATACAAAAATCACTAGCATTGTGGTATACCTATAGAGAATTATCTGAAAAATAAAATCAAGAAATCAATCTTATTTCCAACAGCTACAAATATGTATATGTTACAATGATACAGTGATTAAAACAGCATAGAGTTAGCTTAGAAACCAAACATAGACTAATGTAACACAATAGAGAGGATAGAAAAAACTCACATATCTGTATCCAGTTGATCTCTTTCTCACAAAGGTCTAAGAACATGGATTGGAGAAAGGACAATCTTTTTAGTAAATGATGGTTGGGAAATTGGATATTCTCATGTGTAAGAATGAAACAGAAACTTCTCTCTCATCATATACAATCAACTCAAAATAAATAAAAGCCCAAAATATAAGGCCTAAAACAATGCAAATATTAGAAGAATGCAGAGGAGGAATGCTTCAGGACATTGAAATGGTCAAGGATAGGGGCTGGGGATATTGCTCAGTTGGTAGAGTGCTTTCCTTGCATGCACAAATCCCTGGGTTCAATCCCTAACAATAACAATACCAAAAAACAAGCAAACAAACAAATAAAAAACAGTAGTCTAGGATATTTTGGAAATTACCCCAAAAAGCTCAGGAAACAAAAGCAAAAATAGACAAATGGGATTATAACAAACTAAAGTTTCTCCAGAGCAAAAAAAAAAAAAATAGTAGAGTGAAATAGCAACCTATAGAATGGGAGAAGATATTTTCAAAGTATATGTCTGATAAGGGATTAGTTACCAGAATGTATGAGGAACATAAGCAACTCAATACAATTCAATAGGAAAAAAATTCAATTAAAAATGACCAAGATATCTAACAGACATTTTCAAAAGAAGGCAAATAAATGGCCAACAGGCACGCTAAAAATGTTCATCACAAATGCAATTCAAAGCCACCATGAAATAGTACTTCATTCCATTTAAACATCGTTATTACCAAAAAGACAAAAGGTAACAAGTGTGAATTAGGATGTGGAGATAAGTATATTCTCATATACCAATGGGAATGCAATTGTAAATTGGTACAGTCATGATGGAAAACAGTATGGATGTGCTCTAAAAAATTTAAAATAGACCTACCATCTGATCCAGGAATTTCACTACTTAATATGTACTCAAAGAAAATGAAACCAATATGTTGTAGGGACTCAAATGTTCATTGCCACACTACTCGCAATAGCCAAGAAATGGAAATGACATACATGTTCCCTCCACTGGTGAATTGATAAAGGAAATGTGATACATGTAAAAGGTGAAAGACTATTCAACCATAAAAGGATTAAACCCTGTCATTTGAAACATGGAAGGTCATCATATTCAGGGAAATAATCCAGGCACAGAAAGGACAAGTACCACAATGTGGAATCTAAATCACATGTGGAATCTTAAAAAAAAAGTTGATCTCATTGAAGTTGAGAGTAGAATGATGGTTTCCAGAGACTGGATAAAGTAGGAAGTAGGGAATTGGGAGGCATAGAGTTTGATTAATATGTATTAACATAGGCTTAAATAGGAGAAATAAATTCTTCTGTTACATTGCACAATGAGGTGAAAATAGAAAACAGTAATGTACTATATATTTTTTAAAAGCCATAATAAAGGATTTTGAGTGTTTTCTCCATAAAGAAATTATTATTGTTTGAATGGTTAGATATGTTTACACTGATTTGAACATTACATAATGTACACATGTATTGTAACATCACATTATACCTAATAAATATCTACCATTATATATCAGTTAAACTTTTTTAAAAGATAATTAAAACATGACTAGTAGAAATACAGTTGTCTGTGACTATTAGTTAACTTTGGTAGAGCTACAGGTTTGTTTTATGGTTCTGTGTGTATTCATAATATTTTAATCAGAAATAAACATTTTAATGACCTAGCTGTAATGCTTCATTAAAGAAATTACAGCCTACAGGAAAATGTTGGTTTAAATTTAACTTATATTTATGTCTCTGTGTGTCTTTCTGTCATGTGTGTGTCAAATTTCAGTGTGCGTGTGTGTGTGTGTGTGTGTGTGTGTGGTGGTGTGAAGATTTCCCAGTTCTCAACTTGTCTGTGTCTCCATTCCATTCGGAAAGAAGTGGAAGAGCAAGAGAGGAGGTATCCTATGTACTACTTGAAATCTTCTTGAAACTAGAATAGAAGCCCACTGAAAAGAAAATGGATATTTTCCTTACTTTACTGCATGAGCATGGACATGAATGACATTTTAAAATCTTATAATAATAAAAGTATTATTGTCAGAAGTGGCAAGAAAATCATTGCTTTGAACTACATAGCCTTGTATAGTGAGAAGCCACTTCTGGAAATCTTTCCTTGCGATGGTGCTGAAAGTCATGCCTATTTGCAGGTGACCGCTGTTAATGGGGCAGAGTCCATGCCTGGTGTGGAATTTATGGGTTCCATAGCTTTGAATTAGATGCCTGCTATCATGGGATGGAAGAAATATGGGCACACTCAATAGACTTGAGGCGCCAGCTGTCCTGGGGAGAGAAGATATCATGTTAGTAGTGAAGCCCCAATTAGATTGTTTCTGCTCTATTTTGCTTTTGTTTACCTTGAAGAAGTTTGTCCTCATAATAATTCCTTTTGATGTTTTTTGCCTATAAAATAAAGCATACAGAGTCTCACTCTTTGTTAGAGGTCAGACCCATCTGGCTAACCAACCCACCAGGCCTCACTTTTACCTATTTTCATGTCCTTTGTCTTTATTTCTTTTCTTTTTATTATAATTTTTAATTTTCTCATAGCCTGTGTTCGGTGAACTTTTCATTCTATATGCAGGATGTAGGGAAACATTTTTAACCACTTTGTTTGAGTTTATGGTTGAAAGATTGACTTACTGAACTTCTTCTGTACAATAATATACAGGGAATTTTTCCAATTGAAGAGTGACATAAGGTAAGAATATCTTAATTTTAAAATAATCATATTATAAGATAGGTTTCCAGTACTTTTCTCTTTATATATTGTGCTGATATTCTTGTGTATCACATAGTGACTAAATTTAGCTCATGAAGCATAACACAATTATTTACATATACACTTTATTGTGAGATTTCCCCCAGGTAACTCTATCATTAGTGTTCAGCAAGGTAAGCTATGAACATTGCTGAGTACATAGAAGCCATTTATGATCTAATTCTGCATTCTTTACTCAGAGATAGTTGAGTTCCCACTAAATTATGATTGAAATTATATTTTTATTTGGGTAGAAAATTCTAGTGAATTAGTATATTAAAGAAATAACACAATATTCAGTACCTTATTTCTTTTTACATTTTTTCCTTTTATTTTTAATTGACAAATAATAATAATTATATCTACTTATAGGGGTATAGCCTGATGTTTTGAAATATTTAAACATTATGGAATAATTAAATCAAATATATATATATATATACATAATCTATTCACTTTTTTGGAGAAGAAAATTTGAAATTTACTATCAGCAATTTTGAAATATACATTAACTATAGATATGCATTAGCTTTACACTGCTATGGCAAAATAGCTGAGAAAATCAACTTAAGTTTGAAAATAATTATTGTGGCTCATTGTTACAGAAATTTAAGTCCATGGCCACTTGACTCCATTGTTTCTGGACCTGTGATGAGGTAGAGCACCCTGGCAAGCAGAGTATGGTGGAGCAAAACTGCTCAGCTCATGGTGATCTAGAAACAGATAGAGAGAGGAGGGGGCTCAGGTCCCAACATAACATTCAAGGGCATGCCTCCTTCACAAACTTACTTCCTCCAATTGGGCCTCACCATCTAAATTTTCTGTCACCTCAAAGTAGCACCACTAGCTAGGGACCAATCATTCAATACTGAGCTTTTTTTTATTCTAATGTATGATATGTCAAGATCATTGTACTGTCATGTGTAACTAATTAAAACAAATAAAAAATTTAAAAATTTTAAAAAAACTATTTATTTATATATTTATATATTTATTTTTATGTGGTGCTGAGGCTCAAACCCAGTGCCTCACGCATGCTACATGAGCTCTCTACCACTGAGCCACAACCCCAGCAACAACACTGAGCTTTTAAGGAACATTCCAGATCCAAACTATAACAATATGCCATATATCTCAAAACTAATACTAATACGTATGAGTCAGGGTCCCAGCAGGAAAGAATGGTGCATGCAACTGAGTACTTTGAGAAGAGTTTAGTAAAAGTATTTTTGTTTGTTTGTTTTAATTTTTAACAAAAAATTGAGCACAGTGTAATAAAACCATAAAAGAAAGTGAAGCACACATAAGCTAGTAGTATTCAAGAGTGTTATCTCCCACCACCAACACCTTGGTATGAAGACCATGGGAGAAAGTCTTTAAAGCAAGAGACAAAGGGGGTATGTACAGAAAGGGTCTTTGACAGGACCTTTGATCACTGGTTGAAGGAAACAGACTACAGTGACCCTGAAGGGAGTTATTCAGAGGAACAAATAACCAAAATCACTCCCCTCCTTCCTCACAGGTGGTTTTAATCTCCTCTCAGTTGGTTTTATCTATTAGAAAGACTGAGAGGAAATTTTTGCTCCACTATAGGGTGGAGAAGAGTGAATACAAAAAAGATGTAATGCAGAACACCCACCTCCTTGCCTCTGGGTAAACAGAAAGATATGACCTCTGCTTTCATACAGCCAGAGGTCCACTAGGAAGACAGATAAAAAACAAGTCAATAAATAAAAATTGTTGCAATGAATTGAAGTGGCATGTTATTAAATAATATTTTCTTATAAAAATAAATAATAAAGATATTTAATGTAGCTTAGGTAATCAAGTAAATCTCCCTGAGGAAGATATTAAAAAAAAAGACGAGACAAGAAAAATGAAACACTAGCTATGGACAAAGGTTTGGAGGAGAGGAGGAAGCAAAGCACTACAGTCAGAGAGAACAGTGTCTGGGAGGACAAACGATTTGTGTGTTACTGAAACTGAAAGATCTGTGTACTAGAGCATGAGAAGCAAAGACAAGAAGTGTCAAAAGACAATGTGGTAGAAGGACGCAAAAATTAGATCAGAAGTCTATTTTGCAGTGTTAACAATCTGCATGCCATTGAAACTCTGCTGTAGTTTGAAGAAAACTGAATTAAGGATTATGATGAAATCTTTGAAGTCTTCATATCTCGGTTTTCCTAAGGCTAAATAAGAGTCATTACATCCAGGCTTTCCATTTGGGCTTCTCCATTTAGACTATTACAAACAGATTATAGTGTCATCTAGCTATCTGTGCCATAACCTATTTTGGGAGAAGAAGGTAAGATACAATAAAAGAGATCAAAGAGAAAGTGCATATACATATAGACATCCTGCATTTCCTCTCTCTTGAGATCAGTCACTAAGTCTCAAAGCATCATGAGAGGAATTTTCTTTTTCTTGGATTTTGTAATATAATCTCCACAAATATGTGCTAAAGAAAGATAAAGAATAAGAAAGTTGGGAGTATGTATATGGAGTGATGAAAGTTTCACTGAAAAGTGGTTTTATATATTAGAGATGCATTTTGAAAAATTTGGTTGAGTTAAAAGGTCATAGATTAGCAGGCAGGATAGTATGAACTAGAAGAATAGTAAGAGCAAATGCTAATTTGGACATTATTGCAAACTACCTATATAAGTGCCAAGGAACTCACATATTTAGATTAGAGAAATTACTGGTTTGGCAAAAATAAAAATAAACAAAAATAATGTAGAGGCAAATATGGTAGATAGGCAGGCCTTGAATGTTATGCTGTGGAATTTCTATTTGACAATATAGGCAAGAGGGACTCTAGTATATATTCTTAAATCAGGATGAGGGAGTGATGTAAAAGGATCTGAGGAACATAGAGGCTTGAGTGATTGTGGCCATGAAAGATAGGAGTACCACGGTACATGTAGAAATGACAATTATGAAGTGAATTTAAGAGTTATTGCAAAGAAAAATTCATGTAAAAATAAAATAGATTTGTCATGGTTAAGGAGAAAAGTTTATGAAAGTCATCCTCCCAGGCTACGAACCGGAGAAAGAGAAAATAATGCAATGCCAGTAAATGTAATGAACAAATTGAGTAAGATTCTCTCTTGTTTAGGGCTGCACATACTTTGTTCTAGTATCAAAGGACAACAAAAAAAAATAGGTTAGTTGAGCAATAGAACACAAAGGAACAGAAAGAGGGTAAGATATCGGGGCTAGAAATGGAGATCTGAGGATAGTACTGGAGTGAGGGCTATTGGAAGGATCAACTCAATCATGTTCTGCCACTTCATTACAATCTTCTAGTACTTCACTTTACAGTAATTTATTTGCTCTGTGGATACATTGCTTTATCCAGAGTAATTTCATTATGGTTGCTTACAAAATACTTTGTTAACTTTCCAGAATATGGGGAATGTGTTCTGTTTTGAATTGTGTTTTGATGGTTATGATGATGGTACAGGTAATGTATAGTAGAATGAAACAGACATCATTACCTTATGTACATATATGATTGCATGACTGATGTGATTCTACAATACGTACAATCAGAAACATGAGGAATTATACCCCATTTGTGAATGATATATCAAACTGCTTACATGCATTCTACTGACATATATAACTAATTAAAACAAATTAAAAAATAATAAAAAAGACTACTTGGGGCATGGAGCTGCCCAATCATGTGCTAAATAGAGGTTTTGATTAAAAATATATTGCTGGATATTTAAGGATAGCAATGAAATCAATGTTAAAATGAATTACTTATTCACATTTAAAGTTTATACATACCCTTGACTCTGTGTGTGCATGTGTGTGTGTGTTTGTGTGTGTGTGTTATTGTACATAACTTCTCTCATTCAACAGTTTAGAAAACTCCAAATTTTGAAGTTATTCATCATCACAAAATAAACTTATCACTTGACCTGTAGAATTCACTCCTCTGTTACTCAGCAGGGTATCCATATTGCTAACATATGGACCCTTTAATCACCCATCTCCACCATGCTGGAATACAACTTGTGGAAGCGATGTTGGTGTCCTCGGGTAATGAATCGTGAAGCAATCACAGTGGGAGTTTTGTTTTGTGTTGTGTTTTTGTTCACAGCACTAGTCTTATTCTCTTCATTAATTAGCAACATTTACCATTCTACAAACATCTGTGGCAATACTAGTTGCTCTTCTCCTTGAAATCACTCTATTCAGAACACACAAGAGCATCTCATTTTAGACGTGGGTCACACTAGCTCTTTCAGGCACTAAATAGGAAAAAGAAAATGAGTTATCTGTTTAGATAACAACATATTAGTGAATAAAGCCTATTTTATAAAGTTTGGAACATTTATGCAGCGTTAGTAGCATTATTCTATCAGGGATTTTGGTGGTATCTTTAAGATTGATATCTGAACCTTAATCTGAAAATATTATAATGATAATGGTGTCTCAAGTAATTTGGGATTGCTAAGGCACCATCTTCACAGGTATGTGGGGATCTATATTTTCATGATTAAGTTATGTTTATAACTTGAATTGAAAAATAGATTATTGTTGCCTTCTATTTTCCAAATAATGATAATGTAATCTCCTTTCTCAAAGTATGGATCCAGCAATGGAAATCATTGTTTTTATCTAAAGCTAGACTTCATAGCACAAGTATTTCTCAAAATTCATTACTTGACTTAAGAACATACAAAATGTAAATAAATGAAAGTTATTAGAATGGAGTGTATAAGACCCTCATGGTTTGGCTGGTTTGTTGGTATGGTTTGGACAATTAATATATTCAGAGGAAAGAAGCATTGTTGACTCTGAATTGCTATATATAAAATTATTTGGTGAAGGTAAAATACATAATAAATAAATTTACTATTGAGGAGTTTCCATTTTCTTACCTATTTACAAATAGCTGACTATATCATAGTCCGTTTTACCACACAGAATTGGATATAGATATTTTCTAAGCTTAATTTAGAATAATTAACAAAAGTAAGTATTTATAAACCAGTGCTCCTGTGTTCCAATTATTTTTCATGGGGCTGTTGAGGGCCACAGCCAAGTCGGATCCCGACTCGGCTGTGGCCCTCAACATGGGGCTATATAAATAAATGAGATTACATGGGAACACATGTTTTGGGTACATCATTTTTGATTGTGCTCTTCTTGTAATGTGATTGTGGACTTGCTGTGCTCTATTGAAAGAAAAAAGTGAATCTTACCACAACCAAATCATTTTTCTTTTGGTGAGAAAAGTTGTGTTTGGGGGGAGCAAATATGTTTTTGCTTTTCTTATTTTCTGAAATTATGGGATATAGAGTGAAAAGCCCTGAGATTTGGTTAATGGTTCACATCTATTGTTTCCACATCCACATGCATTTTCATAAGAAACATTTTGTACATCAGTTTGACATTACAAAATAATTCTCACTGTATTAAATAATTCATTGCTCAATTCACTGCATAAATTAAAAGTTGACATTCTATTTTATAATATGCTCACAGCTTGAACAAAAAATTGTTGTGAGAGAAAGAACATTCAAACAAAAGCAAAGAATGAACAATAATGGAATAAGAAGAAATCCACTTTTAATAAAGTAGTTTTTATAAATGCTGCCATTTGTTGTTCATTTACTCAAAATGACAAATCGTAACCACCAAGTCTGAATTCACATAGTAGCTAAGGAATGAATGCAATTTTAACTGCATTTAGCAAAGGTCAAACATCTGTATTGCAAACTAAGAAAATGTTAGATTGTATCTTTCAGAATATTATATAAGTTTGGCTTCATAATATAGCTACTTAAAAATGAACTTTTGTAGTCCAACAATTAAAGTATGAAGTTTGTCCATGGTTTTTACTGCATCACATATTATATATCATTTCATAGTAATATTTCACATTATGAAAGGTAAATTCCTTTAATATAAAGCAGAAGTAATATGCTCCTTCAAGTGGTCCAGAGATCATAACATAGGGCTCATAGGGAAGGAAATATAATCCTACAACATTACTTGCCTCTACAATAAACAATGATTCATATAACTGTAGTATCATAATGGCTATTTATTGGTAGAATACATTTGTAGAAAGAGAACAAAATATTTATTTATGACTATAGATCCAAATGTAAATAATATCAATATTAAAAAAAATTAGATACTGGCAAGGCAAAATCAACTACAGCTGACAGAAAATGGACGATTTGAGGTGAAAAGAAGTGATAGAAGATTAGGACACTGATATCCTTTTGTTACATTGCAAAAGTTAAGAGAACTTTCTAAAATTGAAAGAAGCAGCAAATATTTATTAAGAATTATAAAAGGAGGGGCTAGGATTGTGGCGCAGTGGTAGTGCACTTGCCTGGCATGTGTAAGGCACTGGGTTTGATTCTCAGCACTATGTATAAAGAAATAAAGATCTATCAAAAACTAAGAAAAAAAATTAAAAAGAATTATAAAAGGAGCCAATAGAATAAATACAAGTATGAATATAACTATCAAGGATTGAAAGGGGAAATGAAAAGAGATGAGAATAGTGATATTGATCTAAGTTTCTTTTTGCACAGAATAGTGTCACAGATGGTATTCAGAAATAATTATATAAATACATTTAGAGTAAACAGGTAACAATTACAAAGATTAAAATCGGAATTGACTAAAGATGGTTTCCTTTGCAGAATAAGAATAGAAGTGTGAACTGATTTTCTATTACAACCTGATCAGTATTATATCATTTTGCATCATGCATTTTTACTTCAATAAGAAGAAAATAGACTTTAAAATAAATGAAAATGATAATAATGATAAATGACTTTTACTAAGAATATGCTTTGTGACAGATCCTTAAACTGCTATGAATTCATCCTCTTGGTAATATCATGAGTTAATTGCTATTATTATTATCTCCATTTTAAACAACAGGAAAATAAAACTTAGTGAGAACAACAGCTAAAATGGGGCATAGCTGGAACTCAATCTTCCCAGGCTCAGGCTGACAAAAATTATACTGTCTCCCTTCCAGTACCATCATGATATGTTTTTGGCACCCAGATTTGTCCAGTATGGTGGGTAGGAATTTGACATTCTTGACCATCATTCTTTTTGTTACTCCCATGATTATGTTACAAGTACATGTCACAAAGGACTTTGAGGATGTAATATAAATTTCTAATCAGTTAATCTTAAAATAGATTATTTTGAATTATCCACATGGCCCCAATTTAAGCCCCTGACTCATTAAAAGTACAAGAGAAAGAAGAGATGCAACAGAAGGAGATGACGTCAGAGATCTGAAACATGAAAAGGATTCAACATGTCATTACTGACTTGAATATTAAATGGTCACATGGAAAGCTGGAAAAGAAAATAAATTCTGTTGACAAAGAATGAACTTGGACGATCCTGAGTCTCAGATGTAAATGACAGCCTTAGCCAACACATTGATTTTAACCTTGTGAGACCTAAGCAGAGAATCAGCCAAGACTTCTGATTTACAATGTGATAAGCTAATAAATGACTGTTGTTTTATGCCACTAAATTAGTAGGAAATTTATTATGGCACTAACATAACTAGTTAACTTTTATTATAATTTCAAATTATAACAAAAATCTAACTAGATATCAACATTTATTTCAGCCTTTTCATTCTTTGGCTGTTACCTTTGTGCTTAAAATACTTTTTAACAGCAAGCCAAACTGTGATAAATTTACAACATTTTTCTTTTACTTTTTCCTGCTTGTCTATTGAACCACAAATTGTCTTGTTTACTGAATTCTTGTCTACTAAGCAAATTATCAATTCTCAGTCTTTTTAAGGATCCTATTAGATAAAATATTCCCCAGAGTTCAGTATTCATTTCATGCTTAATGTGTTGAAAATTATTGGGGAAGAAGCTATTGCAATACCTGCCACCACTCTTTGCTCTTTAGGACTGCTCAATCAGTGTCCTGGGTCTGAAACATTCCTTTATATGTAACCCAGGAGCTCACATTCTTCTTCATCAGGAGAAAACTTTCCCCTGTTTGGGGTAAGCAGTGAACATCCTTGTATTGCTTAAGTGTGTGCATGATATGGCACCTGGCCAGCCTCACCATAAATCTGTTCTCTTCCACCCAGAAAATTAACTGAAAGGTGAGGACAGTGGACAACTAGGAACAGTAAACCCTTGTTCCAGCCAGTGACTTATATGTTGAATCTTGTTTACTGAATCTGAACCTGTAAAAGATGCAGTTTGTCAAGAAATGTAGGCTTCTATGTCTGTGAATTGCCATTGTTATGATCTTTGTTGTCATCCACACAGTATTAGTCTTTGTTTGGGATGGGATCTTCCTGCTCTACAGATAAACATTTTTTAATGAAAACTTAACATTGCTTCTTGAAAACCCCTTTCTCTGGATAACAACGATATCATCAAAGAGAATGCACAGAAAAAAAAAATCCAGGAACAACTTGAACTCAGTTGTGCCATTCACTTTCACTCAATGAATGAAAATGGAGAGTTCTTTTGGGAGATGGGGAGAAGAGGTTGCAAAATTTAGAGGACAGGACAAATGAGAAAGAACTAAGCTTTGACAAATAACATGTTTCAGGTGTGAGACAATGCTTGATGTATTAACACCAATCATTAAGGTTTTATATTGTCATTAGAGAGTCCAACCTGTTCAGTAGCACCACAGAAGAGTACAGACTAACTCCAGCCCAGATGCTAAATTATCATTGTTTAGTAACAAAACATATTTGGTTAAGAGACACTTCTACTCTAAGATATAATTAGGTCATTTGAATTAGATTAAAAAACGCATAGACACAAGGAATAAAATGATTACCATAGGCTAGGAGGCAGAGGAATTGGGAAAATATTGGTCAAAGGACATAAAATTTTAGTTAGACAGGAAGAATAAATTCTGGAGATCTATTGTATATCATGGTGAATGCAGCTGATGACATGACAATACACCGTGTACTTGAAAATTGCTGAGAGTAATTATTTAACCGTTCTCATCACAAAGAAAGATAATCCTATTAAATAGTGCATGTGTTTATTAACTTGATTTATTCATTCCACAATATATAAATACATCAAAAATCATGTATTATACTATAAGTGATTTTTAAATATATTTTTAGTTGCAGATGGACACAATACATTTATTTTTTAAATTCATTCTAATTAGTTATACATGACAGCAGAATGAATTTCTACTCATTGTTCACAAATAGAACACAACTTTTCATTTCTCTGGCTGTACACGTTGCATAGTCACATCATTCATGCATGTACATAGGGTAATAATGTACATCTTATTCTACCATCCTTCTACCTCCACACTTTTTCTCCGCCCCTCACTCCCCTCTGTCCAACCAGAGTTCCTTCATTCTTCCCTAGCCCCCACCCCCCATTATGGATCAGCATCTGTATATCAGAGAAGACATTTGTCCTTTAGTTTTTTGGGGGGATTGGTTTATTTTGCTTAGCATGATATTCTCCAACTTCATCCACTTACCTGCAAATGCCATAGTTTCATTTTTCTTTAAGGCTGAGTAATAATCCATTGTGTATATATATACCACATTTTCTTTATCCATTAATCTGTTGAAAGACACCTAGGTTGGTTCCATAGTTGGTTCCATAGCTATTGTGAGCTGATCTGCTGTAAACATTGATATGGCTATGTCACTGTAGTATGCTGATTTTAAGTCCTTTGTGTATAAACTGAGGAGTGGGATAGATGGGTCAAATGGTGGTTCCATTCCAAGTTCTCTAAGGAATCTCCATTCTGTTTTCCAGAGTGGTTGCACCAATTTGCAGTTCTACCAGCTGTGTTTGAACAAACAAGGATGCCATCCTTCACCACTTCTATTCAACATAGTCCTGGAAACTCTAGCCAGAGCAATTAGAAAGACAAAAGAAATTAAAAAGATACAAATAGGAAAATAAGAACTCAAATGATCACTATTTGGTGATAACATGATTCTATATTTAGAAGATCAAAAAAAATTTCCACCAGAAATCTTCTAGAGCTAATAAATGAATTCAGCAATGTAGCAGGATATAAAATCATCACCCATAAAACATCAATGATGAATTCTCTGAAAGAGAAATTAGTAAAACTATCTCATTAAAAATAGCCTCAAAAATAAAATATTTGGGAATCAATCTAACAAAAGAGGTGAAAGAACAGAACACTGAAGAAAGAATTTGAAAAAGACCTTAGAAAACAGAAAAATCTCTCATGTTCTTCAATATGAAGGATTACTATTTTCAAAATGGTCATACTACCAAAAGTATTATACAGATTTAATGCAATTACTATTAAGATCCATGGCATTCTTCATAAAAATAGAAAAAGCAATCATAAAATTCATTTGGAAAAATAAGAAACCCAGAAGAGCCACAGCAATTCTTAGCAAGAAGAATGAAGCAAGAGGCATCACAACATCAGACATTAAAATGTACCACAGAGTCACAGTAACAAAAACAG
The DNA here is from genome assembly GCF_001458135.2 of Marmota marmota marmota. Classification (NCBI taxonomy): domain Eukaryota; kingdom Metazoa; phylum Chordata; class Mammalia; order Rodentia; family Sciuridae; genus Marmota; species Marmota marmota. The sequence continues at coordinate 7,468,741 of NW_026000316.1, forward strand.
CATGGTATTGGCACCGAAACAGATATGTAACTCAATGCTCAGAATAGAAGACACAGATATGGACCCACATAAATACAGTGATCTCATATTAGACAAAGGTACCAAAAATATACATTGGAGAAAAGATGGCCTCTATAACAAATTGGTGCTGGGAAAACTGGAAATCCATATATAGCAAAATGAAATTAAAGCTCTATATCTCACCATACATAAAATAGTTCCTTTATTTTATTTATTTATATTTATGTGGTGCTGAATATTGAACCCAATGCCTGACATGTGCTAGGCAAGCACTCTACCACTGGGTTTCAACCCCAGCCCCAATAATTTTGTTAGTTTAAAAACTAAAAGAAAACAAAAGCAAGTAACCCTATGTACAAATCCATCAGTTTATAACATTATATTTGATAGTTTATAGTTTTATTCTTTTGAAAAACCCTACTTGTCTTAAATAACAATTGATATATTGACAATTCTTTTAAATCAGGCAAAGTTTACTTGTAAAACATAACACAATGTTTATTGTATACATCTAATTATCCCTTGCCCTTATATAGGCTCTTCAATTTCCCCAGATCCTTAAAGGCTTCAATAGCAATGGAAGTTATCTTGCTTTTGCCATTGCTATAGGTGATGCCTCCTGCTGCTAGAGTTGATTCCTCATATAGCCATTGAAAATTTCACCATGAAATGATCTCAGTGTGCTGAAATAGCTTTATTAAAGTAAGAATTGTTTAATAACATACATAGTAGGCTATAGTTCTATAGTCTGAGTGTGTCTCTCCAAAATTCATGGTGAAACCTGCTCCCCACTGTGATGGTATTAAGAAATGGGTCTTTAGAATGTGATTGAGTCATAATGGATGTCATGATATATGTGCCTTTTTGAATAGGATTATAAAAGGTATTGAGGGATACTATTTTCCCCTTCTCCTATGTGAGGATGTGGCAATAAGGCACCAGGTTTGAAGAGAGTATACTTTCACCAAACATGGAATCTGCTAGCAACTTGATTTTGGACTTCTCAATCTCCAGAATTGTGAGCAATAATTTTATATTATTAAAAATTACTAGACTATTTTGTTATAGTAGACAGAATGGACTAAGACAGGCACTCCCTAATAGTCCCAAAGATTTTCAGATTGTGTATGCAAACACAAGATTTCTGCTTCTATTTCATTCTCTTATTTTCTGAATAATCAAATACGAATCTCAAAAGAGCTAGCTAGAAGAACAAAATTTAATTCTCTTTACTCTCTTTCAAAAAGCCCTGTGTTAATCAGCTTTGCATTGCTGTGACCAAATTACCTGATACAAATAACATACAGGAAGAAAGGTTTATTTTGGACTCACAGTTTCAGAGGTTCTGGCCATGGCAGGCTGATACCATTTCTTTGGGCTCAATGTGAGGCACAACATCATGCCAGCGTATGGTGGAGAAAGTTGCTCAGCTCATGCAGTCAGAAAATGAGGTAGGGGAGCCTCAGAATATAATCCCCAAGAGCACACTTAAGAGTGACCTACTTCCTCTAGCCACTGTCTACAGTTACCAACTGTCTACAGTTACCAACTATTAGTCCACTCAGGTATCAATGAATTAATGCAACAAAAATTAATCCTCTGACAAGGCCAGGGCCTTAATATTTGCCTAAAAGCCTAACCTCTGAACTTGGCTGCAATGGGAATCATGTTTTCAAAACATGAGCTTTTGGGAGAACATTCCACATCTAAACCATCGCAAGTGCTCTAGCAGTACACTTGATTTAGAATTAAATCCAGTCAACTGCCTGTTATTTATTATCCTCACTCCCTCTTACAATCCTACACTGACTTTATTAGACGTTTAGTCTTGTCTTTTACTTTGAAGGGTTCACTGCATGTGATGAAATTTGTTGAAATGCTTAACAGTAACTATGATCTAAAATTATTTCATATAATATATTAAATTGCATCTGAATTACAAAATGGATTATTTTGTGTAGGGTTAAGACCTTAAATATCAGTTTTTATAACTCCCCAAGAGATTATTATGCAAAGCAAATTTTGGGAATCATGCCTCTAATTAAGACAGTTTTTCTCAAGTAAGTATCTTCTTAAAATTCTGATCTTTTTTCAGGTCCCAGGTGAGTACTGATATTTGAATTCCTAAAAAATACCTGTGTGATGTCAATATTACTGCTCTGTTTACCAAAGTTTAAGTAGTAAAAGTCTCAGTCACAGATTGGAGATTTCACGCATTAGTATTAATTGGCAGACCTGAATCTCTGCTGTGGTTAATTTCACCTTCTTCATTCATTTGCATGCTTAGAATATCAAAATTTACTGGAATTCAGGTACATTCCATTTTACATATAAACATGAAAAAAGAAAATATAAATCAATGGCAAGGAAGAATAAAGGATAAAGAGTGGAAGCACACTTGTATGTACATATAGATATATATTTTCCTAGTAATCTGTTAAAATCGAAGTAATGCTTTTCCTTAATATAAATTTATTCTCTATTTTTAAAAAAGTTCTTATTTTTCAGAACTATTGATTTATTTGTTTTATTTAATTTTAACTTAGGTAGCCTGTGCCTACAGTATAGTGCTTTTAAACCTAAATTTTCTGGTTTACTGCTATAAACTTCAGTTGGTTTTACAGAAAACTGTACTACAAATTTTGCCTTCATGTTGGCTACATAATTCATAAATAGGATCCTGAATAGTAATTATATCATGCTGATTGAAAATTTTTCATCATTTCTGAAGAAAAAAAACATGTGTTTTATGTTCTTGAATCAAGTTTATATCTTTTATAGCAAATTTAGAAGTTTAACTTTTTATTCTACCTCAGTCAATAGGTTAACAAAAAATTAGTTTGTTTCCTTCTTTGAATGTACTACCTCAAATATAATTTGTAAATAACAGTGGAGATTTACTTTGGTTTATTAATAATTTTATCTGATTTTCAGAGAAGGACCAACATCAATTTTTCTCAGATATCTCATGAACAGAACACTCAATTACTAAGAAATTAAAATTCCAAATCTACCTTTCTTACCATAAGCAAATCAACTGAAACTGCCTGTATGTTTTTAAATATATTTCTGGTTTATCTTTTTATTTTGAAATCATAAATCAGCTATAACCTCAGAATTCATACAAATGTCTTAACATATTACAATAGATGCTTCCATGAAGATTAGCAGATAATGTTTAATTTTATAAATCTATGAGTCTAAGAAATATGTATATATGAGAAAAATATTTCACTTGGCTCTTTGCAAAGCAATAAACCATGGTTTGATTTATTTGTATTTAATTTTATCCCTTTAGAAAAAGGCTTTGTGAGATCTAATAGGCCTTTATTATATGAGTATTGGAAAACACGTTTTAGATAGCTGTGACCAATAGACCTGACAAGAACTGTATGGAGGAGGAAAACTATATTTGAGGTTAATGGTTTCAGAGGTCTCAGTGCATAGATAACTCTGGGATGAAGGTGAGGCAGAACATCGTTACAAAAGGTGTGAAGAATGCAAATATTTCAGGACATGACAAACAGGAGGGAAACAGAGAGAGTTTGTATGCTCTGCTCATCAAGGAAAAAATATAAATCCCAAAGGCATGCCTTTAACAACTCCAACAACTCCCACTGCCTCCAACAACTCCACACTTGCTTACAGTAACCATGCTGTTAATCCAGATCAGTGGATTAATAGTTTGATCAGTTTAAGGTTTTCATAACCCAATCATTTCACCACTAAATTTTCTTGCATTGTCTTATTCATGAGTATTTTGGGAACACCCTACACCTCAAACCTAAACAATAACAAACAGGGAAGATTATTTAAATGGAATTTTTTTTTCTTCAGGATAGATATTTCTCAAAGAAGGAGAATGGGAAGAGTATTATGTCTATTCACCAAGCTTTTTCCCTTGATATTCCAAAATGGAATTTTAAAATTCAGGATTACCATCAGTAAGTATCTTGGAATTTCAGAATCCACTAAAGTAATTTTGTGTCAAATAGGACAAGTTCCTGAAATGCTGCTTAAAATATTTCTATAATTGTACGCATCAGATACTTCTTTGAAATTTTATTCTTGCTTTTGTGTAAACAAGGTTGCATTAGACAATGATTCTTAAAGGCAAGGACATTGTTGCAGAAGAATGATATGCCTGAGGAGCTTATTGAAATGCTACAATTGTAGGAGTATTAGAGCATGGTAGATTTGGTGTAAAACTAAAACCATTATCTAATGCTGAGTGCAAGAAATTGATTAAATAATTCTTATCACATCTAAGCCTGTATGTTTACATTTGGTTAAATTACAGGAAAAATATTCCCTATTCCTTCCTAAATTGAAAGCATCGATCCTGATTCTATACGTATGTATGTATTTTTATTTTTATCCAGAATCTTTTGCAGTTGTATTTGGAAATTGATGGACATTTTCCACTCTATATATTTTGTAATTAGCACTATTCTTTTCAAAGAATCTCAAAAGCTGCCTTTATAAAGGTGCATTAAGTCTCTTCCCAGGTCTAATCGACATTATAGTTGTTAAAACTCTGTGTATAAAACAAGCTTAAACTGAGAAATTATTTTATTATTTGCCAGCACCTAAGAGTTTAATATATTTGCATGTATATTTTATCAAGATTTATACTTGTTTACAATGTTTTTGTTTGTATTATTGAGAAAGTAGCTAGTGAAATTAGAGATAATGAAGCAAATGTGCCTCCTTCAAAATGATGTGAAACACTATTTTACTTATAGGAAAGGAGATAATAAAAGCACATCTTCCATATGTGTTTCTTCTACCATTTGGATTGATATCCATTTAAAAAATAAATATCCTTTAACTTTTCCATTATAACTTCCACTTAACCTTAGAATAAACAAGAGACTCCAGTGACTTTTCCAATTAACCACAAAATAGTTTCCTAGTATATGCTAATAATTAGCTCATGTTGTTATACAACTTTTTTTTTCAGATCAGTGATTTAATTCTTTCCCTTTGTAATATAAATAAAAATAATACATTTTTGCATAAACACATACATGACTCTACAGAAAGATTTCCATATTTTATTCTGTGGGTTAGCATTATATATTTTTCATAAAGGGAGGAACACTGCATGATAGAGTTTAAGCAGTTCTTCAGCAAAGGAGTACTTAAAGTATTTAGAATGCTATTGAGTATTTTGAGGATGGTAATATTAATTCATGAAACATAATCCTTCCCTCTTTTCTTGGAAGATCAGTTAAATTTTTTTGGAACACTCATATACAAAGGAACAGTTAACTCATTACTAACAAGGTATGAAAACAGTATGTCTCTTTACTTTATCATGTATTATTTACTTTATCATGTATTGTGTGTATTTTTTATTATCATTTTGGTAAAATGTTACAGATTTTTAAATAATATGTTGTTTTTAGACATACATGACAGTAGAGTGTATTTTGACATATTATAATAGATGGAATATAACTTATTCAAACTAGGATCCCATTTTGTGGTTGTACATGATGTGGAGTTACAATAGTCACATATTTATATATGAACATAGAAAAGTTATGTCCAATTCATTCTACTGTATTTCCTATTCCTGCCCCTCCCTTCCTTCCCTTTATTCCCCTTTGTCTAATCCAAAGTCACAGATTTAAAATAAATCTGGAAAGCTCCAATTAAATAGAATATATAAGCAGCATTAATGCCCACTTTGTTTTAATTTTGCTTGACACAAGGTAGTTTATTTCTACACTTAACTCTGTTATATTATAATGGTTCCCTCAAAAATGGAAAATGCCAAGGACATGCAAAACAACAACAACAAAAAAGGCAAATCTACAAAACTTGACTATTAGGTATAGTACAAATATATGAGTCATACCTTCAAAAATTGGTCAGTTTTATTAAATTTACTCAACTGAGCTTAAAATTTAATGGACTAATAAGTATAACAAAAGGAGGAGGTTATAGGGAAGTAGGAAAATCAGACCCAACATTTGGGCAAATTGTTTACTTAGTTTGGACATCAGAAATGTCTATTTAGAGAGCTTTTATGGAAATTTCTTGATAGTCCTTTGGTATCCTCTATTCTTTACATATCCACCCAGAGGAGTTTATTTTGAATAATTGCTGCTTCTACTTGCAATTTCTTTTATGTGCTTACTTCTGCTCATTTGAATCTTTGAACATCTGGGAGAGATAATTTTGAAAATCCTATAATCATTTGGCTTTATTGCAACAATCCAAGTCACCTAATCTCATATACAGTGTAGAAAGTGGTGTTTGATGAGAGAAATGTGAAATAGTTGATAGGTCAAATATCTATAACTTTCATCTATTGTCATCCTTCTTTTGTTAGGCAGCTACCTGTTATTGCCACTAAAATTCTCTTTCTTTTTAACCTAAGTTTATGTTCCTTTTACGAAACCCTCTTTAAGTATAATGTGTAGCATAAACATGTTTTTAAAATTATACTTGACTAGTATTAGTGTGTGGGAGTGAGATCTGATTGAATCAGTAGTGCAGTCTCCAATTCTTCCTCAACCCCAAATCATACTGCTTCTCAACTATATATTGCTGATATTTTTTAAATGATTCATCATTGTGGCAATATAGTAATGATTTAAATTGATACCATATGAAAAGAACTGTTCTGACTATCTTTATGTCTCTGCTGACCTCTTTCCAAATCAAGAATGAATGTAAAAAATTAGAAAATTCTGAAAGACATTTCCTTATTTAAAATTCTTATTATTTGTTTTTGAAAAAGCAAAACATTCCTGATAAAGGGAAAGAATGACATGTAACTTACTCTAACATATATCAAATCATACAAAAATACACACATAATAAAAATGTTGCATAAAAACGGGGAAAATCATCAGTGTAAAAAAAAACAGATTTGAAAAATATGTCCATGTTTCTATGGGCATTTAAAGTTGGAAGCTTGAACTATTGAATTTATTTTGATAAAAACCTTAAGATCCCTGTAGAAAAATAGATTAGATGCTTATATACATAAGAATAATTTCAGATGTTTTAAATGTACAGTTTTTTTAAAGCCATAATATACATACATGAAATATTTTTAATGTTGAAATAAGAAGTCTTTCCTTATAAAAACACAAACTCAGAACTATCATAAAAGGAAAGAGTAACATGTTTGGTTACAAAAAATTATAAAAAAATTACTTAACAAGAGACACTATAAACAGAAGATAAATGAATACTGAGAAAAATTGAATAAATATGAGGGAAGGTTAATATCTTTCATGTATTAATATCTCCAGGAAATCAATTATGAATAAGACAAAAGAGGTGAAAAAACAAAAAGCAAAGGCAAATCATAAAAGAATTGCAATGTCTATTAAATATGTGAATATATTCTTAAACTCACTACTGATAATAAAAATGTAAATCAAAGAATAAAAATTTACCATCTATCTGAATGGTAAATTTGAAAAACATATTGATTAACGCACTGAGGAAAATAGGACTATTAACATTTTGGTTGAAATGCAAAAGGACACAATCTTTCTAAGGATAATTTGACACTGAAATATGTTTTAATGAAATTTTATCTTCTGGACAAAGCCACTTGTACAATTTATGTTTCCCATACTGCTATGTGGGAACAAACATATGTGGATCCTTACTGCCACTTTGTTTTTCCATACTAAAAATGTAACACAATGTAAAAGTGTCCATTAATTTGGTAATTATTAAATGAAATATGGTCAACAGAAACAATAACACACTATATAACTTATGAAAAGATAAAGTGGAAGGTAGTGCCCTGAAATTGAAAATACAGTTGTGCTTATGTAAATGTGTGTGTTTGTGTGTGCACATGCATGTGTAGTTATAAAATAAAGTGGTAGAATAGTGTGGGGAGTAATCTCATTTTCAGGTTGAACATAGACATTCAAATACAGAAATGTGTATACACAAACTCATGCAGGTAAAATCAATCTGGAGAAACGTCACATTTGGAAAGTGGAAGTTGGTAGGGAGATGTGAATAGGGAGCTTTTGCTAATTACATAATAAAATTTTATACAGTATTGGTTTCTTTTGGGGGGAGGTGCTGGGGATTAAGGGCCTTATGCATTTGAGGCAAACACTCTACCAACTGAGCTGTATACCCAGCCCTGATTATGAGTTACATTTTAATGAACTCAGAACAAATTATTCTATTTGTTATGCTACAAAATTAGAATTAAAGTCCCTATTTCATGAATGTTACAGGCATTTTTTGAAAATAATTTTCCCATATGAGATAAATGATTTATGAAGGGAAAGGTATTGACCCAAAGTCAATGAGGTTTTTAATTTTTTTTGTAGTTGTAGATGGACATCATGCCTTTATTTTACTTTATTTTAATTTTTTTATGCAATGCTAAGGATCAAATCCAATGTCTCACACGTGTTAGGCAAACACTTTGCCACTGAACTACAGTCCCAGCCCTATTAGTTCAATGAGTTTTGACAAAGGTATACAAGTGTATAAGAAATAATTTAATCAAGATATAAAATATTTACATTACTCCAGAATAAACCCTCATGTTCTCTTCTAAACAATTTCCACTATACTCAAAACTGCTCCTAGAAAACTACTCTTCCTATTTGGATTGCCAGAAAGTGGTTTTGTCTGTTTTTTTTTTAATGTAATATAGAACAAGCAATGCATACACTTTGCTATCTTATTTCTCAACATAATAATTTGATATTAATCTTAATCATATATGATGTATCTTCATGGATATTAGTGTATATTATTTATTTTAATGCTGAGTAATATTACACTGCATAAATACTCCATGATATTTATCTACTTTTCACTTGAAGGACATTATGTGTGGTTTCCACTTGGGGCTAACATGAATGCTGTTGCTATGAATGATCTTGTTCAAAGCTTTTTGTGGATATATGTTTTCACTTCTCTTGAGTAAATATTAAGTAAATTTCTGGATTATATGGTAGGTATATTCTTAGTTTCCTAAGAAATCAATAAACAGTGTTGCAAAAAGATTGTACCATTTTATACTCTTAAAAACCATTCATAAGAACTCCAATTATTTTGAGATAAGAAGTTGGAAATAAAGGGAGAGATACTGAGTCTCAATGAAAATGCCCATGAACCATCAAAATGTGAGAAACACATATGATCAATGAAAATGCAGAAAGCGCCCATGAACAGTTGCAAATCCTGAGTGGCATGCCCTTGACCCATGCCCTTTTCTGGGGGCAATGTGCATTAAAAACAGGCACAGAATGGTGTCACTTTGCTTTGACCCCACCACTATTCCAGTCCCTGGCAGCAGTCCCTTTATGAATATTAATACTCCCTGCTGCTGTCTCTCCCTCTGGAGATAGCATGCATTCTCACTGAATGCTATTCCTTACTTTACCGCAAAGGCATCTTTCTTGAGATTGCCCCCATTTTCCCTAGAAAGCCTATCTACTTTTCTAAATAAACCTCTATCTATGCCTTGGACTGGTACATGCTGAAATTCTTTTCCATCACATATACCAAGAGTTTTGCTGGTACTCAGTCAATTTCCACCTTCTCTCTAGGAACTCCTTGAAACCTTCTTCAGAGACAAATCTTCTCCTGTGACAGTGCCACATCCTCAAGAACATTTGGTATATCATTATGTTTTAATTTGGGTTTCACTGATGACTAGTGATATACAATTTTCCATGTGCTTATTGATCATTAACATATTTGTTATATAAAGTATATGTTGAAAGTTTTCTGTTTATTTTTTTAGTTATCTCTTTTTTCCATATTTTTATTGATACATTATAAAAACACATCCAGAATAATATTTAGCCAAATATCTGGTTACCACATGGTCCAGTCAAGTTAACATACAAAACCAATCATAATAGTACCTTTTGGTGAGCACACTGTAGTTTTTAAATTTTTCATAAAATCTAATTTATTACTTCTTTAAAATTATGGTCAAACCATAAAGAAGAATGAAACTTTGTCATTTGCTAGTAAATGGATGGAACTGAGGAACATTATGCTAAGTGAAATAAATCATATTCAAAAAATCAAGGATCAAAGTTTTTCTCTCAAACATGGAAGGTAGAATAAAAGAGAGAAAAGGGGGTATTAAATATCATAAAAACAGAGAAAAGATCAGTGGAGTAGAAGAAAATCAAGATGGAAGGAGGAGAGAATGGGAACGGGAGAAAATGTGGAAAGAATTTAACAAAATCACACTATGTTCATGCATAATATACCACAGTGAATTCCACTTGTACGTATATCTATAAAGCACCAATTAAAAATAAATAAATAAATTAGTAAAAGAGGAAGGAGAATAGGGGGAGGGACGAGGGAAGGGAAAAGTGCACACCAGGGACTGAAATAGAGTAAATCAAATTCCATGCACATGATTTTGTTTTAATGAAACCAACTTTTACATATAACTATGATGCACTAATAAAAGAAAAAAAGAAGAAAAAAAACCTTAGGTTAATGCTACTGATGTTTTCTATGAGAAATTTTCCTATCCCATGATCATGAGGGTATTCTATTATGTTTTATTCTAGATGCTCTATACTTTTAGCTTTTATGTTTAAGTATGTGTTTTAATCCACTTTTTCGCTGTTGTGACTAAAAGACCTAACAGGAAAATTAGAGAGGAGGAAAAATGTATTTGCTTACAGTTGTATAAAATTTACATTATTAAAACAGTTTATTGTTCATACAACATTATTTCAGCAAAAAGATTGCAAATAAATTTATAGAAGTTCTTAGATGAAAAAAAGTATATTTAATTTCAAGATTTTTGTAAAGATAATCAAGAAAGTGTCATATTGATGCAAGTATAGAAAACATATTAAACACATAATATATATTCCAGGAATATGCTTCCACATATATAGTCAATAATTTTAGTAAAGAAATCATGACAGTTAAGTGATGGGGGAAACCTTCTTGAAAAGAAGTGTTCTATCAATGGAATAAAGAGAGAGAAAAACTGAACCTGATCCTTTACTAGGCTCTTGATTGGGTTGAATAGTGTGCCCCCCAAATTTATGTTCAATTCAGTACGATGTGTTCTTACAGGAAAAAGATAAGAGACACACACAGAATATATCACATGACAATGAAGTCAGAGATTAGAGTGATACAGCTACAAGCCAAGGGACATCAGCAGTTGTTCACCACCATTAGAAACAAGAAGGCAGCAAGACTTCTCCTCTATAGCCTTTGTAGAGAACATGGCTTTACTGATAACCTGATATCAGAATTCTGGCTTCCAGAAGTATGACGGGATGCATTTCTTACATTTACTACATATACTATATATACTTACTATATATACTGTATTTAGTATAGCAGTCCTAGCAACTAATAACATCTCTATCTTGAACTATGTGTGTGGAAAGCTGTGAATCAAATCATGGCCTCTGACTCTCTCATGGCTAGGTTTGCACCAGGAGCTGACTATGCAAAAGTGTCATGATGCCTCGTTGCTATGGTAATGCTTGGGGTTGGGTGACAGCATGCACAGGCACCTGTGACTCTATCAGTTGAATCCTTGAGTTCAACACCTTCTCCCAGGGGTTCTGAACTCTGAGCAAAACCAGATGACCCTAATGTCTCACCAGTCCTGCATCTTTAAGATTGCCTGCTTTGCTGAAACTTTCCCACAAATAACCTTTTGATGGAAAAAAAAAAAAAATATATATGTATATATATAT
>NW_026000316.1:7480975-7495839 GCF_001458135.2 Marmota marmota marmota
TATATATCTATATATATATATATATATATATATATATATATATATATATTTGCTGAACTAGCTCTAAAGTCAGTCAAGCCTCACTGGGGCAACTTTTCCTCTCTGTGCATGTGTCTGTCTTTTCTTTATCCTCCCATCACCCCTCCAGAAGTGTTTTATACAGCTGGTTATACTTTATATAATATGTGCTATGGTTTAGATATGAATTGTCCTCCAAAAGCTCATGTATGATACAATGCAAGAATGTCCAGAGGTGAAATTATTGGGTTATGAGTGCAGTAATGAAATTGATGGAGTAATCTACCTGATGATTAATAATTAGGTGACAACTGCAGGCAAGTCGGGTTTAGCTAGAAAAATAGGTCACTGGGGACAGGCCTTTGGGGTTTATATTTTGTCTGTGGTGAGCAGAGCTTACACTGCTTCTTGGTTGTCCAGTGCTGAGCTGCATTCCTCTGCCTCACCCATCCACCATGATGTTCTGCCTCACCTGGGGCTCAGAAAAATGGAGTTATTCAATTATGGGCTATACCTCTAAAACCATGAGCCAGAACACATTTTGCCTCCTCTGAGTAGATCTTGTATGATATTTCGGTTACAGTGACACAAAACTTACTAATACAATATACTTCAAGACGTCTGGGTTATACTGGTCTCCTTTCAGGGCTGGGGGTGTAGCTCTGTGGTACAGTGATTGCTTAGCATGTACAAGGTCCTGGGTTTGATCCTCAGCACTGAAAAAAAAGTTATATTATTTCCCTCGCAAGACTTTGATATTTGCATCCTTGTTTGTTTGTACAGGCAATTAAAGAATGGTCAAATCCTTTTGGTTCTTTCAGACTTGTTTTAATTTTTTATTTGGGTGGGTCTATTTTGCTTTTGATGTTAGTCCTATGCTGTGGCCCTTATTCCACAGCATATTGCTCACTCTTAAATCATGGCCAATTTAAAGCCTAAATTAAATCACAAAAGGGTACAGCCATGTTTCTACTTTGATGACATCTTCCAGCATTGCAAACCTTTGGAATCATTGTTCAGTTATGAGTTTCCCAGAAAGGTAATCTGTGCTAGGCACAAAATATCACCAATCTCTTTTACAGCCCAGTCATCAGCCAAGGACCAATTGTACATCCCCATGCAAACTCCTACAGTACCCGCTTTGTAGTTTCCTCTTCCCAATACACTTCCCACTGAATTTCAACCTCAACAGCAGCAACTCTATCAGCAAAACTATTCTTTTACTTTAATTGCTCCCATGTAATTTGGTAGAAAGGTACCTTTTGGAAGAAGTCCAGGGATGTTGTAGGGATTATTTCATATGTTTATTTTCCCTCAGTATCACTATTGTATTCTAATGTCTAAAACCATTATTGCATGTATTTTATCCATGTATTTTATTGGGTAACATAGCTCTAAAATCTAGAGAGTGTTCTGAAAAATGTTGTCCTACATAATTATGTAATGTATTTTCATACATAATAGCAAATTATCATGAAAAACTCTACTCATACAGAATATAATATTTACATGCCCTTAGGAATTTAAACACATATTCATAGTTTAAATTATCAAGTAGCATAAAAAGTTTAAAAAGTTAAAATCTAACCATGTATTTTCAATGAAATCATGTGTAGATTCATTAATAGGTATGTAGATAAGTTTGTAGAATACTTCTAGAAAAAAAAGACCTCCGTATATTAGTCATATATTTTCATATATACACTGTTTTTCATCTTGCTTTTTTCATTAATTTAGATCTTATAAATCTGTGATATAACAAGTAGAGTATGGTAAAATGATATCAAAAGCTTTGTTTGTGTTAACAACACAATGAACATATTGGATCTATTCTTGGGTAGAAGATCTTCTCCCAAAGAGAGGGTCTATATCCAAATTCATTTTGCCATAGTGCTAGTGTTTTCTCCTATGTAAATGAAAGATTTATTCTTCAACCCAATCTCTCAAAGACTCCCATAGTCCCAAAATGATGAGCAGTTGAATTCCCCAGATAATTTCAGTAAAAGCTAAGCCTTAAATTCAGAAATCAAGGTGCCAAGCAGCCTATTTGTTCCCTCATTAACAAGATTGCTCTTATGGTTATCTTATGAAGATCAATACAGTTATAGATAAATAGAGTTGGAACATAGATCACATGTCCAGCAATAGCACTTGGTCCTGCCATGCATTTTTATGAAGTATGGCAGGATGCCAGGCCTGTTATTTTCTGTTTTGCATCCTTGGTATATAAGTTTCACATGAAGCCCTTTCATTAAGGAAACTATGATCATCCAGACTTCAACCCAACCTGACGGGTAACTACTGTTATTCATGAAAAGATATCTCCTTATAAGCAGAAATATTATAGTTCATTATATTTAACATGTAACATTGTATTCCTTTCCATCTTCATGTAGTAATTAATACTCATAACAGAGTATTTTGAAATATTAAGGATAAATTGCTATCCTGTCTTATAAAGAAAAAGCACTGGACTAGAACTAGCAATCTTATGCTTTAATACAAATATTGCATAATCAAATAACATGTATAGGACTATTCCTTCCTTGAAAATCAACAATGTAAATTAGCATATTATGAGCTTTGAAAATTTGTATGATTCATCAAAAGTGGGTCAACTTGTTTACCTTATAATTATCATTTGACCATAAAATATTTTTTCAAGAAAGTTTGTAATATGCCATGTGTTTTAGACAGTGCTTAACTGGATGATTTTAAAAACCACTTTCAGTTCTGACATTTTATGATTGTCTTTTTTCCTTTGTAAAAACAAAGCATATTTGATATAGAGATTAAGTCAGCTTTCCAAGATATTCAGTGATGGAATATATCTTTAGACACTGTATTAAATAAGAGGCAACAGATTTGTACTGAGAAAAAGAATGTGTTGTGTAACCACTATCTATGGAGATCAAATATTGAATAAAAATTTGTTGAGCTCATAGTGATGCAAAAGCCAACTAAAACAATATATATTATTTCTTTGTCTAAAACGCATTTTCCCACTTTGATTAATATTTTATCTATTTATGTCCCAGAAGATGATATATCTATATATACTACATATATATGTATATGTGTATATATAATGTGTATATGTATATAATAACATTTGAATAATATATAATGTGCATATGTATGTATATACATATACATAATATGTAGTTATATATAATACAATATATATGTATATATGTACGTATATATGTACATGTATATATGTATATATATGTGTATATATGTATACATATAAAAAACTTCATATGTATAATGGAGAAGATATATTTGTGTGTGCTACTTAAGTCAAATATCTAAAAATTAACATAAATTTCAAACTCTGTTATTTGTGTTATAATTTTTATTGTAATAAATTTCTTAATCTGTAGCAGGCTGTTATTGCATCTGCTTTTGACTTACTACCCACCCACTATAAAATGTGCTTTTTGCCATTTCCTACAATTTCATGACTTTTCTCCATGTTATTGGTAACAAAGGTACAATATGGCTGATTTACATCATAATACATTAACTAAACACTTGCTGAGCACATAACCATAATTTGAGAATTATTTATAAATTTGGCTTTCTAAGTCAACCATTAAGGAATGTTTAAATCTTATTTACTTGTGAATCTTTTGAATATTGCTGAAGATATTCTAACAAGAAAATGAAAAGAGCAGTAACTCATGAATTTAGATAGTAGAACCAATAGTACTAAGTATTACTAAAATGATGTACGATTTGTTTCTCACATATGTTTTCCAATTGTTTTCTCAGGAGTATTTAAAATTTTTTTATTTAATCAAATGATATATGAAACTCATCAAATATTTGCTGAATTAAAACAATATTGTATCATGGAACACATAAAAGAGGTATGAAGCAAGATTTCTCACAGGGGGACTATTACATTTTCTTATGACATCAAACTGGAAGAGGGTTGCAACATCTGAATAACTTTTATGTAATGAACATTATGCTTATAAATTTTATTCAATGGAGATTATTTATGCTTATAAATGCCCATAAATTTTATCAATATTAACACAATAATAAAAAAACACTGTTGCCAAGAAATCAAATGTATGCAAGATTTTGCAGCAAGTTAGCAGGGATACTCAAGAATGCAACACTGCCAACAACTCTGATTAAAATGTCAAATGTTAAATGGGAATAATCAGTCTTGATTTTGTTCTTTCTTCTAATTGGTTTGTGTTTGGCTGAAGGCAATCACTGTGTGTATGTATATATATATATATATATATATATATATATATATATATATATCTTTACTGATCTTTATTCTCTGCCAGAAAAGAATGAGCATTCAATTCCCAAGTTCTACTCAAATGTCACTAAATGAACAAAGCAACTTACAAACAGGAGAGTTAAGCATTTTTTCTGTTCCTTGTAATTATTTTAGGAATAAGTCTTCTAATCAGTCATGGTTTACAACTCTCCTGCAGGGTATATAAAAGTCATCTAAAAGATTGTTTTTTAAAATGCAAAGTCCTTGGAAACACCCCCTTTTCCCAATCCTGATTGAGTAGATCTTGAGTAAGGTGTATATAAATGCATTTTTAAGAAGATATTGGGGTGATATGGATGCAGATTGTTTGGGACTGTACTTTAACATGCCAAGTCCTAGAAAGATTAAGTAATTATGGCCTAAAAAAGGAAAAAAAAAAACTGAAGCCAGTCATTCATTCCTTCATTCAACAGACATAGCAGGCCCTTTGCTGGTCATTAAAAACACAAGGAAAAATAAAACATGGTCTTCAAGAGTTTACATTATAATTAATAAAGTAATTGAAGCACTTTCAGTTATTAGGTATTATTAGTTCTTTCGGAATATTATGTTAAAATAATGTTTATTTCGCATATTAAATACTTCAAGGTCATGAAAGATTAATGTTTTCAGGATGCTAAAACAATCTGACCCCATACTACTTTGTAAGATTATTTCATATAAATCCTATTTATTCAGTTATGGAAAACTCAGTGGTCCTAAATAATTGTCTAAGTATAGACTGAAAAATATGCTTGTTTTCATAAATGGAGAAAATGCTTGCAAATTAAAAAGGATGCTGAGATTAATCTATACATAGTCAGAATACACAGCACATGCACACACACACATGTGTGTGTGTGCGTGCTCGTGTGTGTGTATGTGTGTGTGTGTGTATATATATATATATATATATACAGATGACTTGACTTTTCTCACTTTTTAAATTTTCTGTAGTACTCTCTGTCTTAAAATAACATTTATGTTTGGAGGTTCTATGAAAATTTTAAATTTATAACAAAGTTCAGTTATATATGTATGTATGTTACATATTATTATGTATATATTACGTGTAGTATGTGTAATAGATGCACATAGAAATAATTTTAAAACTATAAGGAGCATAATTAATTAACATCCTATGCAAAATCCTTGGTACTAACGGAGTAGGCACAATAAAAAAATTACTCAATATGCAATAGTCATAAAGAAATTTTTGGAGGGCTTGTCATTGGAAATGTACTTGTTATGATTCAAAACACTTTCAATTATACAAGCATATCCCTGTTCATAAAATGTCTCTTTCCAGTCAAATGATATAAAATCAATTCAGCAAGTATTTACTAAGCCTTAATATTTATTACACTGTTAAAGATTTAATAGACATATGAAACAAGGTCTTTCCCTCAGGGAAATTATAATAATTCCTTATGGCACCATTAAAATGAATATGCATTAAGTTGATACTTGAAATCATGAAACTAGATGAAATCAACTTAGAAAAAACTTGTATCTCATCTTTAAGGAACAGGCAAAAAAAGATGAACTAATAACAAAAAGCAACAAGCACCCACTACATAGCTCAGTTCCAGTCACAAATTTAACTAATTTCTTTGTGCCAAGACTTTCCATGTGCCTGGTTCTTTTATAAACACTTCACATGTACTAATTAAATCATTTGTTGTTTAGGACAATTATATGATGTAGGCACTATTTTTATTCCCGTTTTACCTCTGCAGAAACTGATTCATAGAGAGGTTAACTAGCTCATCCAATGTCACACAGTATATGCTATCACTGGCTGTTGGATCCAGGCAGTCTGATGCCAGCAGTCATTTCATTAACTACTTCACTGTACAGACCTCACTCCTATTCAGTTTTATATCTTCTAGTACTTAATGTTGTTATGTCTTACTGAAAGTAGTTATTAAATGATAATTATTTAATAATGAAGAACAAAATGAGTAATATAGTTTCAGAAACAAGAAAAGACAGACTACTGTGGTAGAACTCACATTATGAAAAGTAGAAATATTTACAAAATATCGATATACCAAATGCTAATCGATTTACAATGGAGGTTCTTCCCTATGCTGAAAATGTTATTGAGTTGAAAATATCATAAACTGAAAATGTATTTAATACAATTTATCTATTAAACATCATAATTAATACTGTACAATGGAGTCATTTTTTCTTGTGATCACATGGCTGACTAGGAGCTGCCATTTGCTGCTACAAGATAATATTGTACCACATATTGTTAGCCCAGCAAAATATCAAAATTCAAAGTGTGATTTTTACTGAAGGCATATCTCTTTTGTGTCAAAATAAAAGTGAAAAAAATCATAAGTTGAATCTTTGTGAATCAGAGACTATCTAAACTGATGATAAAATTAGTACTATAAATCTGAAATGAGAATGACAACCAAATATTTTAAAAATTATGGTCGCCTTAATAAAAACAGATTATGGAAAATACAAAAGAAAAAATGTAAGTATTATTACCTAATTCAGAAAATGCATACCAAAACATCTTCCACTTCAACAATTTGGAGCAGCCTGGAGACAGTCATAATCATTGGTACTAGCTGAGAGTCATTATAGAATGGGGAATTAAGCAAAAATAGTTTGATGGGAAAGTTTGCGGTAGAGTTGAGTATACTTACAAAGTAATGCACCAATATTTTTCACTTCCACCTTTTTCTTACACATCATTATTGGGAATATTTCATTTTAACATTAATAATGACATTAACTCACCAGTTTATCCTAAAGCATTTATTTAGAATCTACTATTTATAAGGTACTGTGTGGGTTATGTGTGTGTTTGAAGGGACTTATTACTTTGAACAATACCTTTTTAATATACAAAATTATTTCAAATGCATATTCTTTATTCTGCAAGTAACAACCTTGTGAGTACTTTTCCCTCCAGTGTGTTTTGTTTCTTAAGCAAACTATTAGTTACCATTTTCTTTGAAAACCAGTTTAGCCTTCTATATTGTGAGAATTTTGAATAAAAAACATGATTTATTCCTCTTTGGAATCCTTTCAATACTTACACACACACACACACACACACACACACAGACACACACACACGTTCCTAGCACAATGCTTACAAATAGTAAGCAGATGATATTATGCTTAGAATTGTCCTAAAAAAGCCCTATATAAATCTAATCTTTTTCAGTCCCTCTATCCTATTTTGCTTACTTTGACCCACTATATTTCTGATACAGTCATATATTTCTTGTTGGTTATTTACTGATTCACTCATTCATTTAGTGGACATTTATTGAGCATCTTCCATTTGCCAAATATTGGTAACAACCAGAAATAAACTTGTGAAACATAGCTTACATTTTATTAGAGAGAGGCAGATAATAAGTATATAATACGTTAAGTGGTAATGAATGCTAAAAGGAAAACAATGCTATTTTATAGATGAAGGCCTGGAAATGCATCACCCACCTAGTAGGTGACAGGTATATAGAGACCTGAATGGGGTGAGAGGAAAGCCATCTTGGAGGAAACGGTGATAAAACTTAAAAGCTTTAAGGTAAAAGAAATAGAAATTAGGTTGTAGAAAGAGGGGGGATGAAGGCCAAATCACAGAGGGATCTGAAAGAAAAAGACAAATTACAGATAGATATAAGGTTATAGCCTGGACAACGGTAGAATGGAGTTATCATTTACTAAGAAGAATTAGTGACTAAGAGTAAAATTTTATTTTATTTTATTTTTGTGGTGCTGAGGATTGAACCCAGGGCCTTGTACATATGAGGCAAACACTCTACCAACTGAGCTATATCCTCAGCCCAAGAGTACAATTTTAAAGAGGATAATTTAGGAGCACATGTGAGCACATGTCAAATTTTAGATGCCTATTAAACAACTCAGGTAGAAATGTCAAATCAATAGTTGAATAAAGTCTAGATTACATGGGATTGATAGGGCTGAAAATAAAAATGTGTGTGTCATTAGCATATAGATAGATATTTAAAGTCATATGCTTCCTATGAATAACATAGGGACTAAATGTAGATAGAGAAGGAGGAAGAAACAATATTTCAATTCTAAGGGCACTCCAATATTTACAGGTCAAGAAGATGAGAAAAAATGAACACCAGTGAGGTATCATGATAAGTCTGAGTGTTTGGGAGGCCCCAAAATACAGGTATTTAAAGAAGAGAGGAATCAACCCTGTCAAATACTGCTGAAAGGCTGAATAAGATGAAGATCAAAACATGACTCTTAGTTTTAGGCATCATATAAGCCATCAGTGGCTATAATAGCCATAATTTCAGAGAAAGGAAATGCACAAATGCCTAACTGGAATGAAGTCAATGAGAATATTCAAGAAAAATAAAAAATAGCATATATAGACAACTCTATATGAGGGCAGCTATAAGGGCAGCAGAGAAATGTTATGGCAGCTAGCAAGAAGAGATGTGAGGTCAAGAGTGCTTTTTATTAATTATGAAATAATTTATAGTTTATTGGCAGGCTGGTAGAAATTATTCAATAAGAAGAAAATCTGATGAATCCACAGAGGGCAGAGGTAAACTATAGGAGCCATATTGTATATGTAAGTAGGGTTGCAATATAGAGAATAGGAGGAATAGTTGGTCTACAGTAGAAGCAGCAATGATTCATCCACACAACAAGAAGAAAGGCAGTGTGAATAAGTAGATATGTAAGAACTGAGGAGGAATGTATATTTCTAGAATTTTCTAGAAATTTTCTATGTTTTTGTTTTCATAGAGAATTAGGAAGAGAGAGAAGATGGCCGCTGCGTACGGGGGTTGCTGAAGTGCTGAGCGTGGTGCTCAAAGCAGCGGCTATAATAGAGATTTCGCACAGTCTCTTAGAGCTTTCACCGTTAATCTGTAGCGGACCACTTTGCCAAGGAGCAGGAAGAACCAAGAAATCAAAAAAGAGACGCTTGGATGCTCAGAGCCGCGGGCGCTTTGCTCCCATCTGCTTCCTCTTTCGCTTCGCTCCGGGCGGAGAAGCTGAATGTGTAATCAGCAGTGGATTGTAAGTACCCGAGGCAAAGAAAGCTCAGTGCGNAGAGGATAGGAAAGGTAGCAGAATACAACAGTTACTAATAGGGCATTATGTAAAAATGTGGATGTGTAACTGATGTGATTCTGCAATCTGTATTTGGGGTAAAATTGGGAGTTCATAACCAACTTGAATCTAATGTATGAAATATGATATGTCAAGAGCTTTATAATGTTTTGAACAACCAATAAAAAAAAATTAAAAAAAAAAAATAAAATAAAAAAATAAAATTTGAAAAAAAAAAAAAAAGAAAGTGAATGGATAATTCCCATATATCTTATCCTTTTGTTAGTAGTATCTGATGTTTTAAAACAGTCCTTAAAAATAAATCCTTTAACATTCTATGCTGGAAAAAAAAAATAGAATTAGGAAGAAAGGCCATATGTGAAAAATAAAAAGTGAGGGAGAGATGAAATAGTGACCATGCAGGAGAATGGAAGAGTGAATTAACTTGCAGAAAAATGGGATTACTAAGCATCTTTAATTCCCCATTAAATGTGCATAGACATTAATGTAAAAGCAAGGCTAGGCAATATGGTTATATTTCTCCACTCATCTTCAGATGCTCTCTTGGATATCAGCACGATGTCATTGGAACAAAATTTACCTGGAGGTGGGAAGTTTTGCCAGGTTAATACAATGGAAGGCAAAGGATATAGTGTTGAGGGGGTTTGCAAATTAGTGATTATATTGTGATACAAGCTGCTGCAATAGATAAGCACTGAAATATCATTTTCATTACAATAGAAATTTCTTTCTTATTCATGTGAAGTCTGCAACAGATGTCTTTCATCAGTGAAACCATCTTCCACTAGATTGTAAGTGAAACCATCCTCCACTAGATTATAATTCTATGACCAGAAACTGTTTTGGTTTTTAAGAGTGCTCTAATCCCAGTTTCTCTAACAGGACCTTAAAAGAGGATACTCTGATTCCCCAAAATTATAAATCCAGAATCAACTTTTGCTTTACAACAGAATTTATCCATAGTAATATGTATGCTATTTTTTAAATTTACTTGGGCATGTAAACACTTAGATGTGAGGTTTTTATGTATACATTTAAACAACACATTGTACTAGCTAATAAATATTATAAAACATCTCAACACTACAGTTTCTATAGCTGGATCACAAGGTTACTCTTCTGAGTTTTGAGAGGAAAAGACAAGAGACAGAAATGTAGAATTAAGAGTTTTGTATGATACCTAGCACAAAAACATGAGGAATATTAAGTTGGCAAATATAAAATTAGAAATAAAAAATATGCGTGTAAACAAGAAGTTGCATTTTCATATTTTTCTTTTTCTCTGTACCAGGAATTGAACGCAGGGGCACTTAATCACTGAGCCACATCCTCAGCCACTTTTTATTCTTTTGTTTTGATGAGTTGCTTAGGGCCTTGCTAAATTGCCGATGCTGGTTTTGAACTTGTGATCCTCCTACCTCAGCCTCCTAAGCTTCTGGGATTAGAGATGTGTGCCACCATGCCTGGCAAGTAGTTGTATTTTCTTCTGTAGCTATATCAAGGACTAAATATAAAACCATTTTGAATTTTAAAGTAACTAGACATTAGACAATACTTAAGGGGGACTGAACATGGGAGAACTGGAACGGAAAGCAAGTATATAATTGTTGAATGAGATCCTAAGTTTTTATTAGATTGTATCTCTTTGCTTATGGAAATGTTCATGCCTAGAGATATTCTTTAATACAACTACTTATTCTTTATATCAACGTAGCATAGTTTGGAATTCTCTTTTGTCAGAAGAATACCAAAAATATCCAAAAATCTGATTAAACTGGTCATTTAGGTTTCCATGTCTGAAAGCCAGTTGATCTCACAAAGATTAATATGGAACCTATTTCACTGAGGTTTGAAAAGGCGTACATATGAGATAGGATTTTGTGATTGCAAACAACAGAAGCAGAAATACTAAAGTTGTGAAAGGCATAAATAATTATTTTAAAGCATATGGATACAGTTCATAGACTTGAAGGAAAATCAGGTTTTAGAAAGAACAAGAACCAGACAACTTTGAAGATCTAGGAAGGTATTTTTTTTCTAAAATTCTTTGTGTTTAAACTATTAGAACACTTATAGTTTATAGAGTAAGTGTGGTCAAATGTTACTCTGCCTTAACAACTACCCTTAATTACTGAAACATTTGGTGGTATTACTTTAATAGGTCCTGAAAAATGTGTTGCACAGTTCAGATGCATCTTTGACCTGTTGTCATGCAAAGATAAAGATATTTGTTTGGCATACCACCTATCATGAACATCATGTAATAGGACTGAGTGACAGCTAAGTAAACTCCCAGTAAAAGAACTAAAAGAGAAAGCCATAGTACAATGCTAATTCAAGGAAATGGAACAATGTTTGGGATGCCTTGAGGGAATGTGTCAGGGGATTTGAGTAGCTTGTTACTTGTGTAACTTCAGAGTCTACATTGCCAAAAAGCATATGTGTCTAAAATATGCATGACTGGTTGATTTCCTTTGACTCTCATCTAATCACTCCAGCAATTTTGAAATGGTACAAAAAAATCATTGCCAGGAATACTCTGTCTTGTGCTGAAGAACAAGTAGCACATTACACTGCATTCTGTTTTCATAATCAAGCAACACTTTCTCCATGTGACTCTATGCAATCACAAAGCTGATTGACTTATACTCTAATTATAATTTTGCACACTTTCTCTCAGCACATGTGTTAAGCCTTGGGCAAAATATCATATATGCTTCTAGAGGAAAGGTTTATTGAACTGAATCATTAACTGTATTCTCAGTTATAGCATATCAACTTCAAGCTTTATCTCTTAAATTGAAAGTATTTATATACACTTCTATGCTATTTTCTTTGCTTGGTTGTTTTCAAAGGAAAGATTTATACGGATGACTGATTTAATATTTCCCTTAAGTCATTCTGTTGATTTACAGCTGAAGACTGAATTTGATAAATGTACACTGAGAATCCTGCTTAAGAACAGCGACATTTTATAAAAACTTATCTGACAATGAATGAACCCTAAGTAGCAGATATGGGAGACAGTTACCTCCTATTCACTGTACATTCTTAGAGCTTTGATGGGCATGGCATTTACCACAATCACTGTGTAATGATGATTTGATGTGAACCAGTAAGTATCAAAAAAGATAGCTCAACAATCCCATGAATGGTTTTTGAGTATGACAATAAATTGAATTGCCAGAACCATTTATTTGCAGTTAATAAGTTATGTAGCTTGTCTAGAAATTTTATTTTCTAAACTATAGCAGCAAAATTTATTTCAGATGTGTTAAATAATTTAGATATTTAAAGAAGTACACTCATATTTTCTAAGAATCTGGTATTATTTTAAAAAGAAGAGTGAGCATAAGAGACACTGATAAGCAATTTGTTTTGTTTTAGCTATTAATCTCCTCTACTAAGGATCCATCATGAAGCAACTCTTAAAAATAAACCTGGTTACTGTGCTCACACCCCACATCTAAACTCCAGTTCAGTTCCTATCCCTAGTGAGGTCAGCAAATTATAGACTCTTCCCTGAACTGCCTCTCATCCTGAATCTCATCATAAAATTATATTAATAAACAGCTTGTATGAATAGAAACAAAAGTAAAAACATCCCTGTACTGTTCCTATAGCATCATTTAATGACTTCAACACTCTGTCACAGGAACTCTCTTTAGGAAATTGTAGAAGGCACACAAATATTGATATAAGTGACCCTGAAGGACAGCATAATCTTGTTTGCCTTGCAGCTGGACCATTAAAAGCACAAATAATAAAATACACATATTTTGATATAACCTATTATGAAGTTTGTTTTCCTCTTCTTTAATCACCCAATTTTCCTAAAGGGGATTTGTACTTGAAAGGAATTTGTAAAGATAAAATAGGAGTCTAATTACTACCCCTGGCCCATCTGAAAATAAAAAACAAATACTACCTTTGAAATGGCATTTACTATGCAAGTATCTAATGTTACTTTTTACAAAATTTACTGACTATTGAAAGGTTATTACAAAATTTAATGGATGTATAATACATCATTCATATCTGTTATAGCAATTTTCAGTGCTCTACTTTTTTTCACCAGAATAAACCACAAAAGATGTAGTAATGGTGTTTTGGGCTGTCGGCATCACCAATGTTTTTTACTCACAATTGCAACAAATATACTGTGGCTTTACAGACAAATTGATGTCATTTATTATCGTTCATTGCTCTATATAGCAACCTTGTAAAGAAAATTATTTTGCCCATTTATAGTACTATTTAGCATTTTCATAGAGAAGGAGGAATTTCCACTAATTAGTGTTTCATAGTAGAAGTGAATAATGTCTTCATTACTATGCATTATCATATTCTGTAGAAACTACTAGAGAGAACTTCTGGACAGAGATTTGAATACTTTTGAAGAGATGGGTAGAATTCCAGCAATACCTGATATTTGTCGTCAATTAACAAAGGCTCTATTTGAATCCTTATATTATAAAAATCCAGAGTAAAATCATGACCATGACCTGAAGTAAAGACTATCTACACACACTGCCATTTCCTTTAACACATATTCACACACAAAGATGATTAAAGGTGTTTAATCATTTAAGCAAGCTAATTATAAAATAATTGTCTTTTATATCAAATTGAGTACTTAATGTATTTCATCAATTTTGTCAGTCCAAATATTTCAACATCTGGCCAAAATTTCAAAATACAGCTTTTCTTTTCTATTTTTTTCCATGTTAGATACACACTATTATCTATTTATATCTGGAAAAAAATAAACTTTCTAAAAATATGGTTGGAGTACCTTTTTTGACATAGTTTCTCTTGAACAAAAACAAATATAAAAATAAGGCAGACCTTACATCTCATAAGTCTATGTTTTAGTTTATATCCTTAAGACATGCATTCAAGCAGGGTCTAGATACTAACTAGCAAGGTTTGACATAAGATACTGTAGCTGGGTTGCAACTTACACAACACAATCATGGTGGTGGGGAAAACATGTCTTAGTTTTTTTTTTTTTTAAATATTTATTTTTTAATTCTCGGCGGACTCATCTTTGTTTGTATGTGGTGCTGAGGCTCGAACCCGGGCCGCATGCATGCCAGGCGAGCTCACTACCGCTTGAGCCACATCCCCAGCCCCATGTCTTAGTTTTTTAAATTGATTTATTGTATATTTTACATACCATATAACTCACTGATTCAAAATGTACAGTTCAGTGGTTATATTCACCAAGTTGTGCAACCATCACAGCAATTTAATTTTTTAACATTTTAATATTCTACAAGGAAAATCCACACACCTTAGCAGTCAATTTCACTCTCATAATCCTCCCCTAATCTCAGCCCCTGGCCATCTTTAATTGACTTTCTGTCCCTTTCTGTCCATACAGATTTGACCATTCTGGACATTTAGCATAAATAGTATCATGTAATATGTTTTTTTTTTTTTTTTTTTTTTTTTT
>NW_026000316.1:7498190-7516378 GCF_001458135.2 Marmota marmota marmota
AGAGGATAGGAAAGGCAGCAGAACACAACAGACACTAGTATGGCAATATGTAAATCAATGGATGTGTAACTGATGTAATTCTGCAATCTGTATATGGGGTAAAAATGGGAGTTCATAACCCACTTGAATCAAAGTGTGAAATATGATATATCAAGAAATTTGTAATGTTTTGAACAACCAACAATAAAAAATTTAAAAAAAATTTAAAAAAAGACCTGAAATTATGAAACCACTAGAAGAAAACATAGGGGACACACTCCAACACATTGGTTGATTTTTTAGCTATAAGCCTCAAAGCACATGCAACAAAATAATAAAAATAGATAAATGATAATATCAAATTAAGAATCTTCTGAACAGAAAAGGAAATAATCAACAGAGTGAAAAGTATCCAACCTATAGAATGGGAGAAAATATCTGCCAACTATTAATCTGACAAATGACTCATATCCAGAATATATGTTACTCAAATGTGAAAAAAATACAATGCAAATAGACAATGGACAAATATTCTGAATATACACATCTCAAAAAAAGAAATACCAATGGCCAAAAAGAACTTTTAAAATATTCAATATCTTCAGCCACCAAGATGAAAGTCAAAAGCACCATGAAATAACTCACACCCCTTGGAATAGCTATTATTACAAAAAGAAAGTTAACAGATGCTATCAAAGATGTGGAGAAAATGGAACTCATAAGTACTGTTGGTGGAAATGCAAATTAATATGGTCTTTTATGGAGAACAGGATGGAGAGTCCTGAAAACCTAAAAATGGATCTACTAATATGTTCTATCCCACTACTGAGTATATGTCCAAAAATTAAATCTGTGTACCAAGGAGATATCTGCACTCCCATGTTTATTTTGGCACTACTAATAATAGATAAGACATGAAATCAACCTAGATGTTCATCAACGAATAAATGGATAAAGTAAATACGACATATGCACACACAAAATGGAATATTACTCAGTCATAAAAAAGATAACTTGTATTTTGCAGCAAAATTTATGGAAATTAAGAGTATTATGTTAAATGAATAAAACCAGACTCAGAAAGATAACTGTCAAATGTTTTTTCATATGCAGAAGTTCTAAAATATCCAGTTGAATGTAGAGTAGTGAAATCTAGAAGCAGGAAAAGGGGGCTAGATAAAGGAAAGTTGAATTAAACTATGCCAAAACACATTAGAAGGAATAGGTTCTGATATTCTGTGGCATGGTGTGATCTTTGTTAATTCATAATAACCTGTTATATATATTTACAAAGACCTGGAAAAAAGAAATTATAAGGAAAGCTATATGCTAATTTCTCTGATTTGATCAGTGCATGTTATCTTCCTGTGTTGAAATACCACACTAATTTACATTAATATGTACAATTAATGCATGTTAACCAAAAGTACACCATTTATCCAGGTGTAGTGGTACACATCTGTTGTACCAACTACTGAGGAGGCTGAGGCTAGAAGGATGACTTCAGCTCATGAATTCAAGATCAGTCTGCTGGCATTTATCAACAATACAAGTAACAATAAGTGTTAGCAAGGATGTGGAAAAAAGAGTACACTCATACATTCTTGGTGCGACTGCAAATTAGCACAACCACTCTGGAAAGCAGTATGAATATTCCCCAAAAAATTAGGAATGGAACCACCATTTGATCCAGTTATCCCACTCCTCAGTATATACCCAAAGGATTTCAAATCATCATACTACAGTGATGCATCTACATCAATGTTTACAGCAGCACAATTCATAATAGCTAAGCTATGGAGCCAACCTAGGTGTCCTTTAACAGATGAATGGATGCAGAAATTGTGGTATATATGTATAATGGAGTACTGCTCAGCTGTAAAGAAGAATGACTTTATGGTATTTGCTAATAAATGGATAAAGCTAGAGACTATCATGTTAATTAAAATAAGCAAATGCCAAAAAACCAAAGGGCAGATGTTTTCTGAGATATGTGAAAGCTAATTCACAAGAAGAGAGGGGAGAATCAATAGAAATTCAGTGGATTAGACAAAAGGAACTGAAGGAAAGGAAGGGGAAATAGGAAAAGAAAAGACAATGGAATGAATCCAACATAATTTTCCTATGTACATATATAAATAGTGTATATCCATAAGAAATTAATTTTAAAAATATCTCTGAGTAAATAACAGAAAGATCAATAGAGGTAAGGGAGCAGGGGTTGAGGACAGGGAAGGGGAAGAATAAGTACTGGAGTTTAAATTATAAGAAGAGATATTTCATGCTTGTATAATTATGTCAAAATAGATTCGACCAGGACTGGGTTTCTAGCTCAGTGGTAGAGCTCTTGCCTAGTATGTGTGAGACACTGGTTTCAATTCTCAACACCACACATAAGTAAATTAATTAAATAAAGTTCCACCAACAACTAAAAAAATAACTTAAAATTAGATTCTACCATCATATATAACTAAGAAGATCCAATTTTAAAAAGAAAGAAACTTCAAAGAATTCATCTTCAAAATATAAATAGCCTGGGCAATATAGAAAGACTTCATCATAAAGACAGAAAAAAAGGAAAAGAAAAGAAAGGAAGGTAGGCGTGTGTGTGTGTGTGTGTGTGTGCACATGTGCATGCACCTGTGTGTATCTTATTGGTAATTTTTATAGAAGTAAAAATAAAATACCCTAAATTAATATAGAATCACAAAAGAGCTCAAATAGGAATAGCCAAAATAATCTTTAAAAGACCAAAGCTCTTGCATCATGCTTTCTAATTTCAAAACATATTACAAAGCTTCAGTGATCAAAATAATATAATCCTGGCATGGAAACAGATGTATAGAGCAATGTAACAGAACAAAGAGCCCCAAAATAAACCTGCACATTTATGATGAACTAATTTTTAACAATGGTGCCAGAAATACACATTGGGGACATTATAATCCCTTTAATAAATGATTTTGAGAAAACCAAATATTCATACACACAAGAATGAAGTTGAACCCTTATTATGTACCATATACAAAACTCAACTCAAAACAGGTAAAAGGTGCTGGGGTTGTGGCTCAGTGGCAGAGCGTTTGCCTAGCATGTGTGGGGCACTGGGTTTGATCCTTAGCACTGCATACAAAAATAAATAAAATAAAGACATGCTGTCCATCTGCTGTTGTGACAAACGAGGCAAGGCACCGAAGATAGCAGGAAACAGTTTTATTTGGCTGAGCCAGGTTCAGAGGGCACAGCTTTTGCTGTAATCAATTAATCCCCTGAACCTCGAGTTCAGGGAGTTTCAGAGTTTTATACCCAGCATGTAAGGGGAGGGGCTCAGAAGTTCACAGTCTGCAAAAGTTCACATAATAGCAGCTTTTTATTTTACTGTTCTGGGCAAGTTAACCCTTCAAGGACAACACCTGAGAAGGGGAGAGCTTCTTCTCGCCTTTCTTTCCTCCCCCTGCCAGCTGTTACCATGGAGCCCAATTGTAACTTATCTTTAAAATGTAGACATCTCTGTGAAGCCCAGCTCAAGGCCAGAGGCCTTGTTTGCACATTTCTTCAAAGTACTATACTGGATACGTTTGTGAAAACTAGTAAGGGGGTGCCCAGCACCTGGAGTGCTGGTATCTTCTCGGGCAGTGGACAAGTAAAACAGAGCAACACAAAAATAGGAAGTTTATCTCCATTGAAATATATTGCAGAGACTCTTTTGCTGACAGTCCTAAAATCAGCCATGGTGAAGAGGGCTTTTCTGTGGAGAAAGGGGGTGCCACTTTACATCTACAAATAAATAAATAAGTAAAAAACAGATGAAAAATTTAAATGTATGATCTGACACTGTAAGACTCCTAGAAGAAAATATTAAGAAAAATCTTTTGACATTGTCATTGGAAATAATTTCTTGAATATTGACACTTAAAAGCACAGGCATCAAAAGCAATAAGTGATATTACATTTAAAAAAGGATTACTTTTAGAAGCCTTTTTTAGAACTAGAAAGCCTCTGCACACCAAAAGGATTAACAAAATGAAAAGGCAACATATAGAATGAGAAAATATTTGCAAGTTGTATCCCTGATAGAGGAATAATATTCAAAATACACAAGAAACTCCCACAAATCAGCTAGAAAATCAATTAGTTGATTTCTGGAAAATGAAAGTCAAAACTGCAATGAGATACTAAATCACATATTTTAAGATGGCTGCTAAGAAAAAAGTAAGAATTGGTGGCAAAGATGAGGAAAAACGGGCACAGGAATTCAAAATGGCATAATCTTAATGAAAACAATTAGAAGGTTCCTCAAGAAATTAAAAAAAGTACCATGCATTACATTAATCCTACCTTTAAGCATTTATCCAAAAGAATGGAAGTTAGTATCTTGAAGAGATATCTACACCATCATCTACATTACAGCATTAATCACAATAGTCAAGATGTGGGAACAAATTAATAGCCAAGGGATGAATGAATGGACAAATAAAATTATATATATATATTGGAATATTCTTGAGCCTTAGAAAAGAACATACCACTTTATGTGACACTATGAATGAACTTCAGAACATCATTTCAAATAAAACAAACCAATCACAAAAGGAAAGACACTGAGTTTACTTATATGAAGTATCTAAAATAGTCAAGATTAAAGAAGCAGAAAGTAAAATGGTGGTTTTAGGGGCTGGAAGTAGAGCAAATTTGGTGTTCAATGGATAAAAATTTTTAGATATACAAAAGGATTAAGTTCTAAGGAATTGTTAGACAACACCATACTTCTAGTTAACAATATTGTGCTGCATACTTAAATTTTAACATAGATGTCTTGCTTTCTGCTCTTCCCACATTAAGAAAAAATGATAAATAATGATAGAGGCCAGTGATTTACCAAAACAAAAAAATCTTCCATCAATTAAAGTCTGATACAGAATCCCAATACTAAAAGTGGAATAAAAGGTAATTGCTTTAGGGAAATGCAAATCAAAACTACACTGAGATTTCATTTCACACCATTCAGAATGGCAGCCATCTAGAATACAAGTATTAGTAAATGCAGGAGAGGATGTGGAGAAAAAGGAAGACTTTTACACAATCGGTGGACTGTAAATTAGTAAAACCACTATGGAAATCAGTATGGAGGTTCCTCAAATGACTAAAAATTGAACCACATATGACCCAGCTATACCAATCCTTGGTATTTGTCTGTCTTAAAGAATTAAAATCAGCATGCTATAATGATACATGTTTATAGCAGCACAATTCTCAATAGACAAACTATGGACCCAGCCTAGATGTCCATTAACAGATTAATGAATAAAGAAAATGTTGCATATATAAATAATGGAGTTGTATTCCGCCATATAGGAAATGGAATTATGTCTTTTAGAAATGGATGGAAGTTGAGACCATTATGCTGAGCAAAATATGCTGAACTCAGAAGGAGTAGGGTCATATGTTTTCTCTCATATGTGCAACCTGGAGAGAGTAAAGGAAAATAATGGTGTGTTATTCACATAAAAAGTAAAGAGAGATCAGTAGAAGATAGGAAAGGGACCACAGGATGGAAGGTGAGGATGGATGGAAAAATGCTGGGGAGGAATTTTGGACAAATTTTATTGTTATATTGTATGCATTTACTAATATGTAACAGCAAGGCCCACCAATATGTACAACTATAGTGCACAAATAAAAATGTGGAGAAAAAGGAATTGCTCCTGTTTAAGTAAAATCAAAGGACTGGAATCCCCATATAATTGGCCTTCCTTAGTTTCCCTGGGCTCAGTTATGAAAACTAGTAGTATAGATGTTCCAATATTTCCTAACTAAACCTTTTATTGTTTAAATTGAATGAAACAAAACCTTTCCTTGGGCTCCTATAGCACTGGGCTACATTTTGAAATAGGAATATACTTTCAAAAACATAAGGTCTAAACAAATAATATATACAGTGACTATGGGAGCTTAGTAATGGAAGGAATTATGTTAGCTTAGAGGAATGACTACAAAAATCACAGAGCTCTCCAGAGATAAAATTAATTATTACATTATAAAATCATAGTTTTCTCCCCATTCACTCTGCCTTCCTCCCTAGGTGTGAAATGGGCATTGAGGGAAGTCTAAATTTCTTTTTTCATAGAAAAAGAAAATTAAGCCTACTGGAATTAAGTGGCTTACTTAAAGAGAAAGAGTATGTTAATGAGTGAAAAAAATATTTAAGTAAATGATTATTTTTCTGTATCATGAAGTCAATCATAGGTAGGGGGCCATTTAAGACAAAGCAAGAAGTTAAAGCCAAGTCCTTTCGTAAAAAATAATACTTGATTA
Organism: Marmota marmota marmota; assembly: GCF_001458135.2. Classification (NCBI taxonomy): domain Eukaryota; kingdom Metazoa; phylum Chordata; class Mammalia; order Rodentia; family Sciuridae; genus Marmota; species Marmota marmota. The sequence goes on from NW_026000316.1 coordinate 7,504,485, forward strand.
TATGATTTAAACTATTTCTTGAATGCTGTCATCATATACTTAGCAGATGTGCTCATGCATGCATACACACACACACACATACCACAAAACAACACACTTATCAAACAACAAAAAGTATAAATCAAATTGAAATACAATCAACTAATAGTTGCTTAACTAACTCTCCCACCGGAAAGCACTCATATTCTCATATTTCAGGTTTCTCCCACTTCTCATGCTCCTCATTTTCTTCTTCCTCCTTCTTTACTATCTCTCCCTCATCTCTCTGGAAGAGAGAATGTTTCCAATTTTGCCACTGACTTAATTTAGAGTGATATGTTATTGTTTACACAAGAAAAACATTCAGAATCAATAAGTCTGATACCATCTGCATCAATTTCTTAAGTAACATTAATTAAAATGGTATAAATTCTGTGGAAATTTTAACCTAACAGAAACCTGCCTATAGCTTAAATATCACTTTGCTACATTTTAATTATGGTACAACATTTTAATAGCTTTATTTCACAGGACTGAAATACTTATAACTAAATGAATTTTGTCATGTTATTTAAAATTTGCCATTTTGAGTAGATAAGCAAATATCTATGTGGAGTAAGAGGGTATTTATGAAATATAAATAAGTTTTATAACTGCCTTCATATAAGCAGCAGTAGCCATTCTGACTCTATCTAAACTATATAAGACACAGGAAAGTATTTTTGACTTCCACCTTATTGCTTTAAAAAGCTTTCCCCTGAGCTTTCAAAGAAAAGGAGTGTTATCATGGTAATTGGATAGTCAGTGACAACATGTTATAATTTCTTTATTAATTATGATTCATAATGTAGAGAAAATGAAATCTCTGTGTGTTTGAATTCAGTTGCCCTGCCAAAGTTAATTGCTCCTCAAGAGATGCCAACCTTGGGATGTGCTGGGAGTGTGAAAAAGAATAACTGCTGACTTTAGAATCTTATTTTCCAGTGAGTTAACATTTTTCATGTAATTAGCCCCAGTGTTCTTTTTAGATTAACAGATCAACTAATAACATGTTATGTTTTAAACGAAGCAAACAACAAGGAAGTGGGAACATAACAAGGAGCACGATTAAAGGGCATGGACTCATTATAATGAACACATTTAAACAATAGTGCCAACTTAACCTTTATAAAGTATATTTACCTATGTTTTTACCACCCAAAATAAGTATAGCATCAGGTTTAATATGCTGTAGCTTAACATTTGTTCTTGTAACTCACGTTGTTTATTAAAAAGAGGTAATTTTGTATTATCATCAGATTATATTTTATGAATAACCTACCTTTTTTTACAATAAAATCATTTCAACAACAACTAAAATTGCCAGACAATTGGTATCTAGCTTCTTATAAAAGTATACTTGAGGCAATTGCTATTCTAGAATATTAGGTGGTGTAGAAGGCTTTCATATTATTTGTTTCTTTAAAATGACTTCTCTAAGATCTAACCCTATTACTAAGTAAAACCATCAAAAAACTACATATTTAAAGCCCAGTCCTATAATCCCCTACAGAAATGATTACACTCATTTACAATTCAACACAAACACTATGGATTTTATTTACATTCACTAAATGATATGTCCTTTTGACATGATTTTCTTCAGGGTTGGAAAAACAACATGAATCTATTTTACTTTTTGATGCTCTTATAAAGTACTTATTCAAAAACATATTTTTAAGGTCACTGCTAGGGGAAAATTCTGCATGAAGTGTGCTTCATTTAACTGGCTGATTGGCATATATCCTGCCATACATCCAATTTTCAAGTAAGCAGAGTGTGAATAATACTCAGAAAACCAATACCCATTGAAGATACTAGACATTACATATTAAACATTTGAGCATAGGGGAAATTTATATGTGGTATATTTATCTGATTCAGATTTAGATTTAGAATAACATGGTGAGGGTTGGGGTGAAAGTTAAAATAAAAGAGAATTGCCACGGTATTGGATCCATGATCAAAATAGCCAGATCAAGATGATAATTATCAAATTCTTTTAATCTTCTTAATGAGACTAAAATATAGCAGTTGCTCATCTATATAATTCTGTGTTAACTGTTTTCTATACATATAGCATCCATTCTCCCCCTACAGCTTTGCTATCTCCCCTCCATTCCCTAAAAATATTTCACAAGACAAAATTGTCTCCATAGATTTTGTGATGAGAAACTATAGACACACAGAAAATCATGGAATTGGGAGAGAGTTCCAAAATTTATTCAACCCAAAGCAGTGGTGTGCTAGTAAATACTTGACTAAAATCGTACTCCAGAAATATATAACCTTGATTTGTAGGATTTTTTTCCTAATTTTTGTGCCAACAACAAACAAAACTCCTTTTGTTGCTGATTCCATGCTACCAATATGCCATTAAATACAGAATTGGGAGACATGCATATAGTTAGCTTTGCAGATCCAGTATTCTGGCTCCTGCACATTAACAGGTCACTATTTGATCTAGGTAATCCTTAATTGTTGTCAGATAATAGTGATCCCTTGCCAGCTTACTAAACTGTTAAGTCATCCCTGAAATTGTATTCTTTCCCTCTAAGCACCAACCACAATCTAAGGTAATTTCATTATGTTATTTAGAGATGAAATTTGTCTAGTTTATGGCATTTTTATGTTCTGATTTTTTGCCCTTGAAAGTCATTAAGTGATCTTTTTAACATTCTCTTTTGATATAAACTCAGCTGAACCTACTTTGTTTTTCTTTAAAGCCTGTGTCATAATTTCTATCTCACACCATAAATCATATTCCAACTATATAGTTTGACTTGATTTATTTAGTTCAAGTCTTACTAGTTGTTACACCATTCACTAGAACTTTTAATTAACTGCATGAATACAAAAAAAATATTTTAAGCTTATTTCCATTTTCCTCTTAGTCCATGGCCTTATATGGGTACATCCTATATATTTGGTCCACTTCTTTTCCTCCTTTTTTATTAATCATTTTTAACCATCCTTTCCTTTACATATATTTCTCCATCACTGAATTTCTATTAAAAAATAACTGACTACAATATTTACAATAACAAATAATGTATCAAATCCACATACTAAATTAGCACCACTGACTCCAAACAATAGTAGTGGTTATGAGTATAGAATTTAAAATTAGAGAGACCTAAGTGGAAATACCCTGGTAAGCTTTGGGTCTTTGAGCAAATTGTTTTTACTGGTTGAGCCCTAGTTTATTTATCTGTAAAATGTGAATAATATCTATATTTTGTGGTCATTGTAATAATGAAATAAAGTATGCATTGTTACAGGAATATTTATAAAAACAGAATGTTAATCACTAGATGAAGTAGTAATGGTAGTGGTGGTGGTAATGGTAAAAGTAGTACTTGTAGTAGTAAGTAAGTCTTAAAATATATATTTTTAAGGAGTAAAAAGGATATACATTATATTAGGTTTCAAAACATATCACATTTTAATCTGGGTATGATAGTGTGTGCCTGTTCTCTCAGCTTCTCAGAACATAGCAGAAGAAAGATCTCTTGGGCCCAAGAATTTGAGACCAGCCTTGGTGAAATAGCAAGAAGTGTCTTAAAATCAAAACATAACAAAATAAATCACATTATTTTTTCACAGTTTACTTATCTGACCTGTAGTTACCTGTTTTTTAGAATACTAGCAAGGTTTAGAGGAAGTAGAATACTAGCAAAGTTTAGAGGAAGTAGTAAAATTGTATTTGTTGCAAATGACATGATCTTATATATAGAAAAGCTTAAAGACCAAATTGAGAAAAAATATCAAAACTAATAAGAAAATTCAGGAAAGGAGCATGAAACTAAATTAACAAACAGAATTAAGTTCTGTTTCTATAGACTAAAATTGAGCTGTACTCATAGAAAATTATGAAAAATAATCTCACAGTATCACCAAAATAAATAAAATACCTAGAAATAAGTTTTAACTAAGGAGTTGAAAAACTTGTAGATTAAAAACTACCAACAAATTTTGAAATAAACTTTAAAAAGACATGCAGAATAGAAAATAACACAAGTTAATAGACTGGAGATTTAATATAGTTAAAATGTTCTTATTGCCCCAAGCAACCTATAGATTCAATGACATCTCTATCAAAATTCTAATGGCATTTTATACAGATTAGAAAAAAATTCTAAAATTTATATGAAACCACAAAAGGCTTGTGCTAGCCAAATAAATCTTTAAAAATATGTTTGTTTTTTTTTAGATGGTGGAATAGATGGGGTTGCGTCCCTCACTGCTCCGTGCTGTGAAACCAGTAAAGCAGATGGGCAACTTTTCCACAAGGTGGGTGAACAGAAAAAATGGGTGAGGGGGGACTTTACTGGAATTTAAAACTGAACAGTCAAAGCAGAATGGAGACACAGGAAGTTGGATATAATAAAATAAGGAAAATATCCCCAGCAGCACAGCCATTGCCACAGCCATGCCAGAAACCCCAGCAAAAGCAATCTCTCTATGAGCATAGTAGAGGGATAAAGTAATTAAAGAAACCCACATTTGGGGGAGGCCTGAAGCATATCTTGGTATTTAGCATTTAGAGATCAAGACCTTTGCTCAATAAACCTGAAAGACGTGCTATACAATATCCATGTGTAGGGAAAGAAGCCATTATCTCTCCAGGAGGCATGCAAAGGATAAAGGAAAAAACATTTTGCACCTGTGGCATGGGGCCAGCAGCTGAGGAAGCTGATTTCTGGTAAACCTGAGTTTGGCCTCAAATACACGCCAGTAAACACTCACTGCATGACATAGAGTGTGCTTAAGTGACCAGGAGAAAATAAAAAATGTAGAGAGGTCTACACAGGGAACACTGGGTGCAGAAACACACCTGGCTTTACCCTCCCTGTCCAATTCAACTGTTTGCTGGACCGCCTAGGAGAGGTGCATCTGGCCAGGAACTCATAAGGATGAGGGCTAGAGACATAGTTTGGATACTGAACCCAAGACCAGAAAATGTGTGGTAAGCAAGTGATGTATGGAACTATGCATTGGTTCTCTCACTACACTAGTGGAATCCAGGGAAAATCCCTGAGTAAGACTTCCTCTCTGGAACAACAAGAACTAGGCACTGGAAGTGTGCTGATTTGAAATCTCCAGATCAATTGGTATTCAGCAAAGTGCCTGGAGCCCATCTAAGCCTAAACTCTGCCTCCAGGAATCCCACCTCCAGGATTATCACTCTCACTCCAGCCATTTAGAGGGTGGGACATCATGCTCCAGGTGACTCCACTTAAAACTGCTGAGAAGAGAAGCTGAGAATATTTTGAACACCAATTAAAATAATTCCTTAACTTTTCATCAAGATTTCTTTTTTAAAAAAAATCATTTTCTCTGTTTAATTGTGACCTTGATGGTACATGGATATTTATAAATTTTTATATTTGTTTTATTTTCAATTCTAAGATTTTAAAATCCAGTTATTTTTGATGAATTAGTTTTTTGTCAACTAGGATAATTAATTAGTATATTTTAGTTTTGATTGTATTCTTTTATTTTTACTTTTAATTTTTAATATTTTTAATTTATATATATATATATATTTTCCTCCTATCTATTTGCCTTGATTCTCTCTTTTCTTCTGCTAACAGCCAATCACTATTGTTCTTTCACTCTTCCTTTAAACTTTTACTTCTGTCTTCTCTTCTCCTCCCTCATAATCATTACATTCTATATCACTTCTATTCTCTTCCTGTCCACTACTTGAAAATAGTTTACATTTTGCAAACTTGCTGTTTTTGTTATAGGCAATAACTGATCATATCAGTTCTGTTTATTGTGATAATTAACATTGTAGACATCATAGTAAAAACTATCTGGTTTAGTATCGTATATTATTTGCATGATCATTGTTATTATTTGTCTCCCCCTAAATGGTAAGGTACTAGAAACTTTCAGGGACACTACAAGTCCACAGGGTAGTAACTCTACTGCCTCAGATCCATGCTATTAGATGGGTAGACATAAAAACAACATGAAAAATCAAGGGAACAAATCACCCTAAACTTACCAAGATACTCCAATAAATCTACATACACCACAGTGTATGAAATTCCAGGGAATTAGTTTAGAATGTACACAGTCAAACTGATCTGTGAAGTAAAGGACAGTATAAGGAATGAAATCAGAGAGAAAGTACAGTAAGTAAAAGATCACATCAATAAAGAGGCAGAGATTCTGGGAAAAAATACAAGCAGAAAAACTTGAAAAGAAGAAAACAATAAACAAAACTAAATATTCAATAGAAAGTATCACCAAAAGACTCGACCCCTTAGAAGACAGACCCTCAGGCAATGAAGACAAAATATATAATCTTGTAAATAGAGTAGATTATGTAGATAAAATGTTAAGAAACCATGAACAGAACTTCCAAGAATTATGGGATTACATGAAAAGACCAAATTTAAGAATCATCAGTATAGATGAAGGTGTGGAGATACAAACCAAAGGAATGTACAAACTTTTCAATGAAATAATATCAGAAAATTTCCAAAATCTAAAGAATTTAGTGGACAATCAAATGCAAGAGGTTTACATGACCACAAATATATAAAATCACAACAAACCCACATCAAGGCACATTATATGAAAAATACCAACATAGAGAATAAAGATAAATTTTAAAGGCTGCATGTAAAAAAATATCAGATTACATATCGGGAGAAACCAGTTCATATCTTATCTAATTTCTCAACCCAGACCTTCAAAGCTAGGAGGTCCTGGAATAACATATACCACGCTCTGAGAGAAAATGGATGCCAGCCAAGAATCCTATATTCAGCAAAGTTAAGTTTCAAATAGAAGATGAAAAAAAAAAAACTTCCATGATAAACAAATGTTAAAAGAATTCACAGCTAGAAAGCCTGTACTACAGAGTGTTCTCAACAAAATATTCCATGAAGATGAAATTTTCTTAAAAAAAAGAAAATAAGCAAGGGGAGAAATGACACTAAAAGAACAGTTAATCAATAAGGAAACTAATTCAAATTTAAAACTAGAAATAGAACAAAATGACCAGGAATACGAATTGTGTCTCAATAATAACCTTGAAACTTAATGGCCTAAACTCATCAATCAAAATATGTAAATTGGCAGATTGGATTAAAAAGACACAAAAATATGCTGTATCCAAGAGACTCATCTCATAGGCAAAGACATCCATAGATTGAAATTGAAATGATGGAAAAAATATATCATGAACATGAATCAGGTAACCACACAGGGATTTCTATCCTCATATCAGATAAAGTGGACTTCAAGCCAAAGTTAATCAAAAGGGACAAAGAATAACATTTCATACTGCTTAAGGGAATTATAAATCAACAAGACATGACAATCATAAATATTCATGCCTCAAACAATGGGGCATCTATGTACATCAAACAAACCCTTCTCAATTTCAAGAATCAAATAGAACACAACACAATAATATTGGGTGACTATAACACTCATATCTCACTACTGAACATATTCTCCAAACAAAAACTAAAGAAAGAAACTATTGAACTAAATAATAGAATCAATTACTGAGACTTAACAGACATATATCAAGTATTTAATCCATCAATGAGTGAATACACTTTCTTCCCAGCAGCACCTATAGGTCATTCTCTAAAATAGACCATATCTTATGCCACAAAGAAACTCTTAGTAAATACAAAAAAAAAATAGTGATTATTCCTTGTGTTCTATCATATCATAATGAAATAGAATTAGAAATCAACAATAGAATACAAAGAAGAAGCCAGTCTAATACCTGGAGACAAAACAATACACTAATAAATAATAAATGGATAGCAGAAGAAATTAAAAAAATACTTAGACATAATTGAGAATATTGATATAACATATCAAAATCTCTGGGCAGTGCCTATAAAGGCAGTTCTAAGAGAAAAGTTCTTTGGATTGAGCTCATTCATTAAAATAATAGAAAGTCAATGTATAAATGACCTAATATTACATCTCAAAGCCCTACAAAAAGAAGAACAAATCAACACCAAAAGCAGTAGAAGATGGGAAATAATTGAAAACAATAAAATTAAAATAAAAGAAACATTCAAAAACTTGAGAAAATAAAGTCAGTTATTTGAAAAAATAGATAAACTTGATAAACCCTTAGCCATGCTAATGAAGAGAAAGAGAGAGAAAACTCAAAATCACTACAATCCGTGATGAGAAAGGCAATATCATGATGGACACTATTGAAGTATGGAAGATAATCAGAAACTATTCTGAAAATTTATACTCCAATAAAATGAAAAATATTAAAGACATCAACAAATTTCTAGAGACATATGACCTACCAAACTATCACGATGATATACACAATTTAAACAGATCAATTTCATACAATGAAAAAGAGGATGCCATCAAAGTCTTACCAATTAAAAAAAGATATGAATCAGCTGGATTCTTAGCCGAATTCTACAAGACCTTCAAAGAAGAACTAACACCAATACTTCTCAAATTATTACATGATTAGAAAAGAAGGGAATCTTTACAAACACATTCTGTGAAGCTAGTATCACCCTAATACCAAAAATAAACAAAGACACATCAAGGAAAGAAAACTTCAGACCAATATTCCTTATGAACATAGATGCAAAATTTCTCAAGAAAATTCTGGCCAATCACATACAAAAACATATTAAAACGAGAATGTGATCAAGTGGGGTTCATCACAAGAATGCAAGACTGGTTCAACATATGGAAATCAGTAAACATAATTCATCATATTAATAGACTTAAAGATAAGAATCATGTGATCATCTCAATAAATGTTCAAAGAGAATTTGAATAATACAGCACCCCTACATGTTCAAAACACTAGAAAAATGAGGGATACTAGGAACATACCTCAAGAATTTAAAAGCTATCTATGCCAAACCCAAGGCCAACATCATTCAAAACAGAGAAAAACTGAAAGCATTCTCTCTAAAAACTACAAAAAGAAAAGAATGCCCTCTTTCACCAATTTTATTCAACATGGTCCTTGAAACTCTAGCCAGAACAATTAGACAAAAGAATGAAATAAAAGAATACAAATAAGGGCTGGGGTTGTGGCTCAGTGGCAAAGCACTTGCCTAGGATGTGTGAGGCACCATGTTTGATCCTCAGCACCACATACAAATAAATACAAAATAAAGGTACATCAACAACTAGAAAATATTTTTTAAATATTTTAAAAAAGGAATACAAATAGGAAAAGAACTCAAGCTATCACTATTTGCTGATGACATGATTCTATATTTAGAAGATCCAAAAACTTCCATCAGAAATATTCTAGATCTAATAAATAAATTCAGGAAAGTAGCAGGATATAAAGTCAACACCCATAAATCAAATGCTTTCCTATGCATCGTGATGAATCCACTGAAAGAGAAATTAGGAAAACTACCCCTTTCACAATAGCCTCAAAAAATTGGGGGCTGGGGTTGTAGCTCAGTGGTAGAGTTCTTGCCTACCATGTGTGAAGCATTGAGTTCAATTCTCAGCACCACATATAAGTAAATTAAATACAGGTCCATCAACAATTGAAAAAAATATTTTTAAAAATGTCTGGAAATCAATCTAACAAAAGAAGTGAAAGACCTCTACAATAAAAACCACAGAACACTGAAGAAAGAAATTGAGGAAGATTTTAGAAGATGAAAAGATCTCCTATGCTCTTAGATAGGCAGAATTAATATTGGCAAAATGGCTATACTATGAAGGTGTTATACAGATTTAATGCTATTCCCATTAAAATCCCAATGGCATTCTTCAGAGAAATAGAAAAAGCAATCATGAAATTCATTTGGAAAAATAAGAGACCCAGAATAGCCAAAGCAATCCTTAGCAAGAAGAATGAAGCAGGAGGCATGAAAATACCAGATCTTAAATTATACTACAAAGCCATAACAAAAACAGCATGGTATTGGCACCAAACAGATCATTGGTACAGAATCAAAGACACAGAGACAAAGTCACATAACTACAATTACCACATACTATACAAAGGCACCAAAAACATATGATGGAGAAAAGATAGCCTATTCAATAAATGGTGCTGGGAAAACTGAAAATCCATCTGTAGTAAAATGAAATTAATCCTCTTTCTCTCACCCTGAACAAAACATGTCTCAAAATGGATTAAAGACTTAAGACACTACAACAGAGACTCCATGCTTAATAGAAGTAAAAGTAGGCCCAAATTTCTACCACTTTGGCTTAGGAACTGACTTCCTTAATGTGCAACATGTAAAAACCAAGAATCAATAAATGGGATGGAATCTAACAAAACACTTTTTCATAGCAAAAGAAACAATAAAGTGAAAGGAGAGCCTATAGAGTGGGCAAAAATCTTCACCACAAGGACCTCCAGTAGAGCATTAATCTCCAGGGTATACAAAGAACTCAAAATCATAATGCTAAAAATATGAATATCCCAATCAATAAATGGGCTAAGGGAATGAAGAGACACTTCACAGAAGAAGAAATGTAATCGATCAACAAACATAAAAAAAGTTCATCATCTCTAGGAATTAGAGAAATGCAAATCAAAACTACTCTAAGTTTCATCTCACTCCAGTCAGAATGGCAATTGTCAAGAGCACAAACAACAGTAAATGTTGGCGATGATGTGGGAAAATAGGTACACTCATACATTGCTGGTGGGAATGCAAATTGGTGCAACCATTATAGAAAACAGTATAGAGATTACTCAGAAAACTTGGAATGGAACGAGCATTTGACTCAGTTAAACCACTCCTTGGCAAAACTCAAAGGAATTAAAATCAGCATACTATAGTAAGGCAATCACATCAATGTTTATAGCAGTTCAACTTACAATAACTAAACTATTGCCAAACTAGGTGCTCTTCAACAGATGAATGGATAAAGAGAATGTGGTATGTATACACAATAGAATATTACTCAGTCTTAAAGAATAATTAAATTATGGCATTTTCATAATTATTGCATAAGGAATGGAACTGGAGAATATCATGCTAAGCAAAATAAGCCAATCCCAAAGAACCACAGGCCAAATATTTTCTCTTATATGTGTGTGCTAATTCACAATAAGTGGGGACACTGGCTAGGGAAGAATAGATGTTCTTTGGATTAGGGAGAGGAAAGTGAAGATAGGAGAGGGGATATGGAGGTAAGAATGATAGTAGAATGAATAGAACAATGATCATATGTGCATATATGATTACACGACCTGTGTAACTCTACATCATGTACAACCAGAAGAATGAGAAGTTATATTCCATTTATGTATGATTTGTTAAAATACATACTATCATGCATATCTAATTAGAATAATTTTTAAAAGTAAAAAGAAAATAAGGACAAAGCTGGAGTCCTCACACTAACTGATTTTAAAACATGTAAAAAAGCTACAGTAATCAAAGTAGTATGATACTGGCAGCAACAAAATGAAACTGAATCCCTTTCTCTCGCCATGCACAAAAGTGAATTCAAAATGGATCAAGGAGCTTGATATCAAATCAGAGACACCCCGTCCGATAGAAGAAAAAGTTGGCTACGATCTACATTCGGTGGGGTCGGGCTCCAAATTCCTCAATAGGACACCCATAGCACAAATGTTAATAACTAGAATCAACAAATGGGACTTACTCAAACTAAAAAGTTTTTTCTCAGCAAAAGAAACAATAAGAGAGGTAAATAGGGAGCCTACACCCTGGGAACAAATCTTTACTCCTCACACTTCAGATAGAGCCCTAATATCCAGAGTATACAAAGAACTCAAAAAATTAGACAATAAGAGAACAAACAACCCAATCAACAAATGGGCCAAGGACCTGAACAGACACTTCTCAGAGGAGGACATACAGTCAATCAACAAGTACATGAAAAAATGCTCA
>NW_026000316.1:7517830-7524523 GCF_001458135.2 Marmota marmota marmota
CTCTAGTCCCCCCCCCCACCCCCGCTGACTCTGTCTGTTCAAACCTAAACTTCAGCACCTTCCCACAGCATAGACCTCCCAAAGTCCCTGTTCTCCAATTGATTTGCTTTTATACACTGGAACAACTGATTATCTCTGGGTACTTTTAGTTGATCATCTTTAAATCCCTAACCCAGTTTACTTATTTTTAAAAGCTTAATATTTTATTGGATGTATATAACACTTTGTTTATTCATTCATCTGTTGTTGAACATTTGGTTTATTTCTACTTTGGGCTATTGTAAATAATACTGATCTAAACATTCCTGTATAAGTTTGTCCAGACATTATAGGTTTTCAATTGGGGTTTATACCTAGCAGTGGAGTTTCTGAGTCTTATAACTCTATTTTCCTACTTTCGAGGAATTTCTATACTATTTTTCAAAAGAAGCCAATCTATTTGACAGTCCCACAAATAATACATAGTAATACATAAATTTGTCAACATTTATATCAACACTTGTTAATGATTAGTATAACTGTAAGTAGTGGGTAGAAATTGATGTTTATGATTTTTTGTTTGTATTTTGCTAATGACTAATAATATCGAACATCATCTCATGAACTTATTTATTGGACATTTTTATTTATTCATTTCATCCTGAAGTGGCTAGTTTTTTTCAGTTAGATAATAAAACTGAAAAAAACACACTGGATTTTTTAAAAAATCCTTGTTTGTTGAAAGCATGTTAACTCAGAGTTTGAAGGATCATACTCATTCTTCCCTACCCACCCCACACCCCCCATTGTGGATCAGCATGTGCTTATCAGAGAAAATGTTCATACATTTTTTTTGTAATCTGCTTATTTCACTTAGCATGATGTTCTCTAGCTCCATCCATTTATCTGCAAATGCCATAATTTCATTCTTCTTTAAGGCTGAGTAATATTCCATTGTGTATATATACAATATTATATTTATCCATTCATCTGTTGAAGGGCATCTAGTTTGGTTCCATAGTCTAGCTATTGTGAATCGAGCCACTATAAACATTGATGTGGCTGCATCACTGTAGTATACTGATTTTAATTCCTTTGGCTATAAACTGAGGAGTGGGATAGCTGGGTCAAATGGTGGTTCCATTCCAAATTTTCTGAGGCATCTCTACACTACTTTCCTCTGTTTATTTTTTAAGTGATGCATCATAATTAAATTAATTGCATATTAAGTGTTCCTCAGTACAAATGGATGTCAAAAGGATCAATCACTAAGCAATGAGTTGAACCAGCCAACTTTTTATAAACCTTTAAACTTAGAAATAATTGATAAATTTTAGTTTATTTTATTATCTAGTATTAATGCATTAATTACACAATTTTCTATGTTCTCAAATTTTTCTCATTTTTCAAATGTTGTTCTGTGTGCTGTTAAGTTCCTTCTTTTTATTTAACTTGATTTCTTGGCATATTTTTTAGCTCTGAGTAATCTGGTTTGATATGTGTAACAAAAGATCCTCAGAAGACTACTGAACAGACACTTAACATTAACATAATGCATTGATTTAATTCCGTATTTAAATGATATTTCATAATCCCGTATCTCATTGGAATATTTATTTAACAAATTTGTAATATAAAACAGTTACAATGTCTTGATTCTTACTGTGGGTAAAACTCCCACTATGATAAATGCTTAGTGAAGTTACCAAAGAAAACCAAATACCTTTGAACAAAATTGAGGAACAATTTTTTTCTCCATTGTGTGATATTTAGTAAGAAAGAAAATACTTTCCATACATATATAATCATTAACTATGTGTAAACATGAGCATAAGTGACAAAATCAAATTAAGTTCATTTACAACAATGACAAAAACAATCACAAAAGTTAGAACCAAAATATAACTCTAATCTTAGTTAAAAAAAATAAAAATAATGCAAGAACTGATTGCTGTCAAATCTAAATTATAGTCTTCAGGAGTTTCCAATGAATTTAAATTACACAGAACTGTAACTCAGCAACTATAACAATATGTTTCATGACTTTTTAAAACAAACAAAATGTTATTGGTTGTTCTAGAAAGAAAAAAAAAAACACATTCCTCCTGACTTAAAATGTATTTTTTGACCAAAAAAAATCTACTTAGATGAACTCACTTCTATTTTGTCCTATGTTTGATTAAATGTTTGTTAATTTTAGACAATTTAAGATGGCTTCTTTGAGCATTATATCCCTGATCCAAATAACGAAAGTATTATTTTTTTTATCAGGCATGCCAGATATGATGCTAAACAAGAAAGGAGATACATATTTGATATTTTCTCAGTTATAATCTGAGAAAATATCAAATATGTTTCCTTTGGTTTCCACTACATTAATGATAAGCATGGGTCAATTGTCACTAGCATTAACTAAAGTACAGTGAAAATGTGAACTTTTTATACTCACACTTAAGTATAAAAATGTGAACTTTTTATACTCACACTTAACAGAACATAGAGATCAAAGACTTCTATTTTTAAAATTCATATCTATTTTATTCCATAAGTTAATTAAATGAACCTGATTTTCACTTTAATTATGAGTTAGCTAATGACAAATATATATAAGTGCCATCTAATTGGAAAAAGGTTATTAATCAAATTGTCAAGTGTCATCTTAAGGCTTTCCATTTGCTATGGTTGAATGTTTTTCCCATCCCAAATACACGTTAAAATTTAATTTTTTTTAAAAAAATATTTTTGTTCTAATTAATTATACATTAGAGTAGAATGTACTTTGATACATCATATATAGATGGAGTATAATTTTTCATTCTTCTGGTTGTATAAGATGTAGAATTCCACCAACCATATAATTATATATGTACCTAGAGTAATAATGTCTGATTCATTCATTCTACTATTCTTCCTACCACCTTACCCCTCCCCTCCCTTCTCTCCCCTCTCCCTAAATTTACTCTAGTCTTCCCTAGCACCTTCACCTCATTGTGAATTAGCATCCACATATAAGAGAAAATATTTGGCCTTTGCTTTTTTGGGATTGGCTTATTTTGCTTAGCATGATATTCTCCAGCTCCATTATTTACGTTCAAGTGCCATAATTTCATTCTTCTTTAAGGCTGAGTAATATTCCATTGTGTATACATACCACATTCTCTTTATCCATTCATCTGTTAAAGGACACCTAGTTTGGTTTCATAGTTTAGCTATTGTGAATTGAGCTGCTATAAACATTGATGTGACTGCATCACAATAGTATGCTGATTTTAAGTCCTTGAGTATAAACTAAGGAGTTGGCTAGCTGGGTCAAATGGTGGTTCCATTCCAAGTGTTGGGAGGAATCTCCATACTGCTTTCTATAATGGTTCCACCAATTTGCATTCCCACCGGCAATGTATGAGTGTACCTTTTCCCCACATCCTCACCAATATTTATTGTTGTTTGTGTTCTTGATAATGGCCATTCTTACTGGAGTGAGATGAAATCTTAGAGTAGTTTTGATTTGAATTTCTCTAATTGTTAGAGATGATGAACATTTTTATGTTTGTTGATTGATTACATTTCTTCTTCTGTTAACAGAATAACACTTCATTTCCTTAGCCCATTTCCTTAGAGTAATACATTCTACTATTCTTACTACTACCATGTAGAAGAAAATTATTGATTGAATTATTTAATTTTTTGTGTTATGGTTTTTGAGTTTTTTGTATATTTTAAAAACTAATGCTCTATCAGAGGTGCATGTTGTGAAGATTTTCTCCCATTCTGTAGATTCTCTCTTCACAGTATTGATTGTCTCCTTTGTTTGATTTTTATCTTCTGCTTGTTTATAATTCTTAATTCCAGAAGGAAGAATGTTTCCACCAAGAGACAGAATAATGATTCCATTGAACTGAAAGTTGAAAATGTTCCCTAGTCACTATGGTCTCCATGTGCCTCTGAATCATCAGGTGAATAATTATATATTGTTGCTTATGGTGATAGATCTTGATTATCACGGGAAAATTGCACTGCTAACTTATCACAGAGGAAGGGAGAGAATTTCTGGAGTATAAGCAATTCCTCAAAGCAAATCTTAGTATTATTCCTTTCTCTCTGATTAAAGTCAATAAAAACTATAACAATCCAATATAAACAGGAAGGGTCAAGGCCCATGTCCTTCACAGGTCAACATTTGAGCCAGCGCAATGGACTAAAGAACCATGAAAAACTGAGGTTCTTGTTGAAGGCAAAGGGAATAGAGAACAGGTGATGGAAGAAGGTAGTTATAAATACCAACTCTGACCATTTGACCAATTACAGAAATGAGGACTGTAATTGTTAGAAATATTTATTCTTTATTTTTCTATAAATATAAATATTATTACGTTTGCATCACAGTATTTAAGTTGTGACAATGAATTAATACATTTTTGGTTGTACATAGGATAGTTGTTACAAGGTATAATCTTGTTATTTTCATTGTTTGGAGGTTAAATATTTTTTTAAGGATATGTGGGGGTGACAAGTTGGTGGATTTGTGATAGTTAATTTTATCTTTCAACTCCACTAGGTCAGAGTCACCTTGTTTCTGATGTACCATTGAGAGTGTTTCTGAATGGAGCTATCATTGAAATCAGTGGACTCAATAAAATAGATTGTCCTCACCAATGTCCTGAATATCACCCAACTCATTGAGAACCTGAATAAAACAAAAGGTGGAAGAAGGAAAACATTACCTTGTATTTCCTGCATCAATACATAATATGGGGGACATCTCACTTCAGGTTTTACTACCCTTGGACTATAATTTATTCCTTTAGTTTCCCTGGTTTTAAATCAAATTGAAATGTATGTATGTGTATCACATACATACACACACACACACACACACACACACACACATACATGCACAGTTGTTGTTTTTTCCCTCTGGAGAACACTAACACAGATGGGAATTCTCTTCTACATGTACAGTCTACTTACATGTAGAACGTGCCCATAGCACATTGCAGAAATTAACAAGCTGATCCTAAAATTCATATGGAGATGCACACAACCCAAAATGACTTAAACAAATTTGAAAAAGAACAACATTGTAGACCACACACATGGCAGTTTCAAAACTTATTACAAAACTACAACAATAAAGGTAGCATGATACTATACTGCGTTAACTTTAGAGAAATAGATTAATTGACTAGAATATGGGTCAAGAAATAAATTCTAATATTTATGGTCAATGGATTTTTGAGAAGGATTCCAAGAAATTCAATGAGGGAAAGAATAGTTTTATCAAATGATAATGGAACAACTAGATACAACACAAAAACAAAAATGATGCACATCTTCCTTAAGCATTACAGAAAAATTATCTCCAAATGTACCATATGAATAAAGTATAAAGGCAAAAATTTTAAAATTCTCCAAAGAAACCGTAGAAGTAAACCACCCTGTCTGTGGATGAGACCAAATCTTCTTATATACAATGTCAAAGATACAAGATCACAAGTCTGAAAAGTCAAAAATATTTAAATAGATTGTCAAAATTAAAAATTTCTTTTCAAAAGATAATGTTAAGAGAATGAAGAGACATGGCATGGACTAAAAGAACTCTTATCTGATAGACTACATTTATTTAGAAAATAAACAACTCTCAAAATTCAACAGTAAAAATATGAAACAACCTAATTAGACAATTGGCAGAAGATATTAAGCAACATTTCAATGAAGAAGATGTATACATGTCAAATAAGCACAAGAAAGGGTCTTAAATCTCATTACCAATTAGAGTATGCAAATTAAAAACACAATGTGATACCACAGCACACCCACTAGGATGGCTATAATCAAAAAGACCATACCAATTGTTGGTGAATGTGTTAAGCAACTGAACACTTATATACTGATTGGGGCATGTTTAATGGTACAATCACTTTAGAAATTACTTCTGCATTTGCTTAAAGAGTGAAGCAGTTATCTATCATAGGATCTAGCCATTTTACATATAAGTATTTAAAATAAAATATATGTTCATTCAAAGATACCATGTATGCATGGTCATAGCAAGCTTTATTTAGAATGGTAAAAACCTGGAAATAGTGCAATTGTTCATCAACAGTAAATGAATGAACAAACTGGTATATCCACATGATACAACACTATTTATTAGTAAAAAAATGAATGGGATATTAACACAAACAACACCATGGATGAATCTCAAAAAATATTGATGAGTGAAATAAACCAAGGGGAAAATAAAAAGAGTACAAAATATATTATTTAAACTATATTAAAAAGTAGAAATTGGAAAGTAATCTATAGTGTCAGTAAACAGATAAATGGTGCTGTGGGGGTTAGAAAGGGACAAGAGGGCAGTATTCCTAAAAGGCATCTTTGGGTGTCATGGATATATCCACTCTATTATTTACCATGATGATATCATGAGTATATATATGCCAAACTTATAAACTGGCTATTTTAATTATGGGAAATTTATTATATGATGATTATAAGTCAATAAATTCATTTATTAAACATGTATTTTACATATACATAGCTTCATGCATATATAACTGGCATATGATAAACTATATATGTTTAAAGGGATACTTTTTATACTTTCAATTATATATGTGTGTATATGTGTGATATAATATAAACATATCCCCCTCCCTCTCTCTCTCTCTCTCTCTCTATATATATATATATATATATATATATATATATATA
>NW_026000316.1:7526486-7540507 GCF_001458135.2 Marmota marmota marmota
CCTCAGTCTATACCCAAAGGCCCTAAAATCAGCATGCTTTAGTAACACAGCCACATCAATATTTATAGCAGCTCAACTCACAATAGCTAAACTATGAAACCAACCTAGGTGCCCTTCAACAGATGAATGGATAAAGAAACTGTGGTATACATACAGAATGAAATATTACTCAGCATTAAAAGAGAATAAAATTAGGGCATTTGCAGGTAAATGAATGGAGTTGGAGAATATCCTGCTAAGCAAAATAAGCCAATCCCCAAAACCAAAGGCTAAATAGTCTATCTGATAAGTAGATGCTGATCCATAATGGGGGGGCATGAGAAAAATAGAGGAACTATTATTGGGCAAAGGGGAGGGAAAGGGGACATGGGAGCCAGAAGGATGATGGAATAAGTTGGTCATCATTACCCTAGGTACATGTATGACTGCACATAGGGTGTGATGCTAAATTTTGTACAACAAGAGAAATGAAAAGTTGTGCTGCAATTGGATACAATGAATCATAATATATTCTACTGTCATATATACCTAATTAGAATAAATAAATAAATTTGTAAAAAAAATACTTATTTTTTGGTCTCCATTTTAGCTAGTGTTTTAGTCAGCTTTTTTGTTGCTGTGACTAAAATACCTGATAAGAGCAATCAGAGGAGGAAAAGATTATTTGGGGGGCTTAATGTTTCAGAGGTTTCAGTCAAAACATGGCCAATTCCAATCATCAGGTCCCTAGGTAAGGTGAGACATCATGTTGGAACTATGTGGTAGAGGAAAGGGGCTCAGGGGATGGCCACTAGGAAGCAGAGAGAGGCTTCTCTTCTCACCAAGGACAAAATATATACCCAAAGGCATGCTCCCAGCAACCCACCTCCTCTAGCCACACCCTACCTGCCTACAATTACCACCCAGTTAACCCCTATCATGGGATTAATGCACTGTTTAGGTTAAAGCTCTCATAACTGATCATTTCACCTCTAACCTTTCTTGCGTGGTCTCTCAGATGAAGTTTTTGGGGACACCTCATATCCAAACTATAACATCCAGATAAAAGACATAAGTGATTTTGCAGATATGCTAACCTGAGGCTTGAATTCAGAATTAAAAGGCTTAAAGGCATAGGTTATGAATTGACCTACATTGTTCTGACCTAAGTCATGCAAGAGATTTCCATTTTGTAAATCAGAACAGTTATAATAGATTTGATTTCCTATCACCAGGTGTATGGGTAGAATAGTAGAAGCATTAGTAACAATTTTCTTATCAGTCTGATTTTGTGATGTGTTTCTCCAGAATAGTGCAACTTTATGCACTATTTAATATTCTTTAATGAATTCAAATAAGCCAGAATGGATTTAATTGCTTTCCATTAGTACCTGAATATATAACTACATTGTATGGCATAAATGGATGTTTTTCAAACAATATTTATTCCAAACTGTTTAAAAGTTAGGAGTAAAACACCATAATAGAATATTATCTCATTGTTAATGGATATCTCTTTTACATCTTCAGTGAGCTACAGTGGGCACTGAGGAGTCCTTTTTAAGAATATAAAGATAAAGCATAGTTCAGAGGTTTGAGACATTTTATTTAACTTAAGCTCTTGTTTATAAAAGAAGTGTCATACTCAGTTATTATTTTAAATTTCCATTGCCATTAGGAATTGCTGAAAAATGATAAAATGCAATTTAATGTCACAGAAATATTGTATGGTTTAGTAATATGAATAACAAATAATTATATGTGCATTTTAAATAGCAAGCATTTAAAGGTCAAGCACTAAAAACATAAATGGATAATTTATCCTAGCCTATAAAAATTCAATTTGTATAAAACAAGGAAGAGATATCTTTTGTCATACCTCTCAGAAAGCTCCAGAAGGAAACTTCTTAATCTCCATTTAATTAGCAAAATACTATCAGGTGCTTTGACTTGAAATCAGGGATTAATCTAACAATAGAACTCTCCTTAAGTCTAATAATGGAGACGTGGTAATAAAACAACTTCATTTCTAGGCAAACTACTTCACAGAATAGTATCTTATGGTTGACAAAAGTCAGACAATAATAGTGATAGTGATAACAGCTTCACTGTAAAACATGATATGAAAGGCACAAAATTAGTCAGAATTCCACAAAATTAGTAATTCTGATTGACACATCAATCTGATGACCTTGACCCTCATCCATATTGATTACCCCTTTTTTTCCATAAGCAAGTCAAAATAATTGATCAGCTGACTGACACAGAGATGCACAGTGAACATTTGGTATTTAAAAATAAAATATATAAAAACAAAATCAAGCAACTTAGTCACAACCTGAATATTCCTCATCTACAAAGTTACAATTTGTAGATGCCATCACAAAAGTACAGCCCATTAGAATCTGTTCCAATGGTCAATAGTAACAATGACTTACCACAAATTAAACCAGTAGAATACAAATTCAGAAATGGAACAGGGTTGATAAAATTGTAAAATCATATTTTTAAAACCATTGTAGTAGCAACTAATGCAGGAAAACTCTATCAATGGATTCTAATTGTATTGAGTGAAGTGTGCAAGTGAGGGAGATATACACTCAAAATATCTACGTATAGATTATTAGTCATTTACCAAGGAGAAAGTGTCTCTCCAGTGAAGAAATCTGGCAGACACTACTCTACCTATGTTAAAGGAATGCATTAAAAAACAACAATAAGAATCCTTTTCTGTTTCTGGTAATAAATAAATGTCAATGTCTACTTGACTGAGCCTGAAGAATATCCCCAACAAATGGCTGCAGTGTAATTGACATAGATGGAACAGTTAGTTATTCTGCTGTGACCCTTGTATTTTTCAAAATGCTTGTAGTTGTATTTTTAGTTGATTTATTATATTTCATTGAGCACACCACAGGAAGCCTCAGTTGACATTCATCAGCTATAGAGTATGTAGTGTCAAAAAGGTTTCTGTTATAACATGTCTAAAAGCTTTAATTCTCCTTTTATAGCTATGTTGACATTCAAGAAAAGCACCATAAAATAAAGAGCCCTATTGAGATAAACACATGCTGTCTTCTGGAGTGTTAAACTGTTGGCAAGGATAACTTCAACTAAATAACCACAGCAGTTGGGCTTAGCATCAACCATATGTGCATGTCCCTCTTACATACCCTCCATCAATGATTGCTTTTCAATTGCTATGCTAGTTTTTTTTTTTTTTCCAATCTCTTTCATAGTAAAACTTGGTGGTAAGACACTATGAACATTGATTCTAAAAAAGTTTTTTGGGAATGTGTTCATTTCATTTCATTCTTACTCCACAGAAGGTTGAAGACCAAAGTTCCTCCTTATGAAAATGTCCAAGCAAGTTACTGTAATCTTTCTGCTTCACAAAAAGCCATTATTATTTTTCAATATTTGATTGTCCCATACTTGTTTTAAGCAGGACATCTGATTAAATAGACAATCTGAGGATCTCCTGTCCATTTTGTAAAAATGGATCTCTCCAACATTTGAACTAGTTGTGTGGACTAAAAGTGAAGACAGGAAAAAGTACAAAAGAGTAAAATTCTTTATAAAAGGTGAATGAATGTCATTACAGGAGTTATTCATTTTGAATATTGGGTGACATCACATTATGTGCTTCATTATTTATATCTTCAATTAAACAGAACATACACTTACAACAATGTTTTAGAACTGAATAATTATCACTATATGTCAGAGAATTCACATGTATTATAGGAGAGGAAAATTAATTTTCCTCTTCCCTTAGTTCTTCTCTAAGATGG
Organism: Marmota marmota marmota; assembly: GCF_001458135.2. Classification (NCBI taxonomy): domain Eukaryota; kingdom Metazoa; phylum Chordata; class Mammalia; order Rodentia; family Sciuridae; genus Marmota; species Marmota marmota. The sequence goes on from NW_026000316.1 coordinate 7,530,260, forward strand.
ACTCCTGAAACAAAACAAAGATTAACAATTGAAAAACAATTTTCTTGTTATGTATATTTCACGTGTATATGAGAAGTAACCAAGGAGTGAGTAATTTTCAGGGAGGTACCTTAGAAGTCTGGCTTATATCAAATCTTAACAAGAATAGTAAAATTTTAGATAAATCACTAGACAAAGGCAAAGGGCTTTGAGTGTCTAGGGGCAGCTTGAGTATTAGAATATATATTGAGAACTACAAAACACTAATATATATNAGAAAGAAAGAAAGAAAGAAAGAAAGAAAGAAAGAAAGAAAGAAAGAAAGAAAGAAAGAAAGAAAGAAAGAAAGAAAGAAAGAAAGAAGGAAGGTAGGAAGGAAGGAAGGAAGGAAAGAGAGAGAGAGAGAGAGGAGAGGATATATAAAAAGAAATTAGGACAGTGCATGGTATCCATTATTTGAAAGACAGGAAGTCAAGAATGAGATCAGAGAGAAAATGAAGAATAAATAGTTAAAGAAATAATTTTAAAGTATTTTCCAAAAATAAAGGACATGACCAAAGGAAACAATTGAGTATACCACACATCATTTGAAATAAAATTCACAGAGAGCATGGCATATTATTAAGAAATTCCATAACATTCAAAGAAAGAAAAGATTTTACAAGCTTCTAGAACAAGAGAAAAAAGTCACCAAGAAAATAATAGGAAACAGAATAGCATTCAACTTCTTAATAGTAACATCAGATTATAGAATACAGTATAGTTATCTCCCACCCAAACAAACCCATCTGTCAAGATAAGGTGACAAAATGTCATCTTCAAATGTTTCAGGTCACAAATGATTATTTCTCATAAGCATTTTTCCAGCAATCTGTTAGATGATATATTCCATTAAAACAAGGTAGAATATTTTCTAAAAGAGGAAGATGCAGGATGCAAGATATAACAGATCTAAAACAGCAACAAGAGAGGGGACAAATTTTCAAAGGTGGCAAAGACAGAACTCTCAGATGATTTTTGGCAAGAGTAAACAATCTAGATTGGGACCCATAAGGAGAAAATTTTCTATGAAGATTAAATAAATAGGGCATCTTCTGTTTCAATATGGTAGAAAGACAATTATTTTTTTTTAAGTTTCACAGAATTTGGGCTTTGCAGGAAAAAAATTTTCTAGTAGCTCAGTTTTAACATTGCTATAGGCTTGATAAAGCAAAAACTGACTATTAATTGTATTCAAATTATGATATATTTATAATAGGAAGGTTATATATAGGTGTTGTGTAAGGAGGGAAAATATTCTCATTTTAGTAGAAAGTCAAGAGAAATTATTTAAAACTGAAAAATTTAAAAAGCAAAAATAAAAGTGTGCTATTTAGATATATAGAGGTAAATACCAAAAGAATCAGATGAAAAATTTAAAAGTGGTTGTTTCTGTGGAAACGTAATTGTGAGGAGGGACAGATGACTTTTGTTCACATATTTAAACAAATAATGTAAAATATTAGATTCTTATATGCATGAATACCTATTTAAAGTAAACAGTATTTTAAATATTACACTTATCTCTTAGCATAAATATAGAATAAATAACAGTAGAAATAAAATAAAATTATAACCATAATCAACTCATTTGGCTATATAAATAAACTGTCCTAAACAATTCAAGTATATGAGGGAATCCAAATCATTATTATAGCATATTGAGGAAATAATGAGAAAACTTTATTTCCAAAAGTATGCCATGGACCAAAACTATATTCAGAGGAAATCTTACAGCCATAAACACTGTATTATTAACCAAAAATAATTCAGCATTTATTTCAGGAAATTATAATGAGAAAAATAAACCTAAGGAGGGCAAAAAGAAGGAATTGGTAAAGAGCAGAAAATAACACATCCGAAAACAAAGACCAAATAAAATATCTAAAATGTGCTAGCTTAGGAAAAATACATTAGCAAATAAATCAAATAAGAAAATAATGCAAATCTTTAAGAAAAAGGACATGACAGTACAGGGTCCTCAGTTGGATCTCCAGCACTAACAAAATGAAACAAACACACAAAAAGGACATGACAAAAAATAACCACAGATACAAAGGAAACAAATATATGAAATATAGCATAGAAATCTATACTCATACATTTAAAAACCTGGATAAAAAGGATTTTCCTAGGGCTGGGGCTATATATCAGTGGAAAAGTTCTTGTCTTGCAAGTGCAAGGCACTGGGTTCAATCCTCAGCACCACCTAAAAATAAATAAAGATATTGTGTATTCATCTACAACTAAATATATATCTTTTTTAAAAAAAATTTCCTAGGTAAATATGAGTATTATGGTTTGGATCTGGAATATCCCTCAAAAGTTCATGTGTTGACAATGGAATAATTACTCAGCCTTAAAAAAAAAAAGAAGGGAATTATGGCATTTTCTGGTAAATGGATAGAGCTGGAGAATATCACGCTAAGCAAAATAAGCCAAACACCAAAAAAAAAAAAAAAGGCTGAATGTTTTCACTGATATATGGATGCTTACTCACAATAAGGCAGCGGAGTGGGGGCCATGTGCTAGGGAAGAATAGAGGTATTTTGGATTAAACACAGAGGAGTGAAGGGAGGGGAGGGAGTATAGAAGTAGGAAGGATAGTAGAATTAATTGGACGTTAATACCCAATGTGTATATATGACTACATGACCAGTAGGATTCTATATCATGTATAATCATAAAAATGAAAACTTATACTCCATTTATGCATGATGTGTCATACTGCATTCTACTGTAGTCTGTAACTAATTAAAACAAATGAGTCAAAAGTCTCATGTGTTGAAAGCATGGTCCCCGAATGGAGCAAGGTTCAGAGGTGGGGATTTGATGCAGTAATTGGATCATGAGGGCTCTGACAGTTGGATGAGCTACTGGAAATTGGGAACTAACTAGAGGAAATATATCTCTGGAGACTGGAGGCATAACATGGAAAAGGTTATTTTATCCCTAGCTCCTTTCTCTCTTTCTCTCTATCTCTTCTTCCTCCTCCTCCTCTTCTTCTTCTCCTTTTTCTTCTCTGTCTCCCTCTCTCTCCTTCCTCCAACTCTCCCCACTTCCACCTACCCACTATAAACTGAAAGGCTTTCTGCTACACACTGCTGCCTAGATGTAGTGCCTCACCTCAGGCCCAAAGCGATGGAACCTGTTGACCATGAACTGAGACTTCTGAAAATGTGAGCCACAATAAACTTCTTCTACACTAAGTTGTTCTTGTCAGTATTTGGTCCCAGAGACACAAAGCTAACTAACACAGAATCAAAAAATTCAAGAGCCTAAGAAAATAGGAATAATCAAGAAATTGGTCAAAGTTTTTAAGTAGAGGGTCAACTGGTTTTATCCCACTAAAATGTGTGAAGACTAGATAGCTTAGTAATCAATTCTTTAAAACTTTAAGGAAAAGCTATTTTGAATGCTTACAAAGTATTCCATATATAAAAAAAGGAATTCTATTTCATTTTTTATGAAGCATTAATGCAAAAATCTGACTAGTAAGAAAAGACAAATTACAGACAATCTCATGTATTAACATTAATGTAAAATTACTTTGATTTTTGAATTTATACCATTGTAGATAAATAAGAGCCCCATAATGTTTACAAGTAAAATAATAAGAGATTTTGGATTGAACTACAAAATAATCTACTTGTTGTATTCCCTATTATTTGACAGTTCTGGTGCCTGTTGATTAGAATCTTGGGGGATAGAACCTAGAATCTGAATTTTAATAAGCCTTCCAGTAATTTCAATGAACCCTAAAGTTTGAAATCTATTATCTTTAAGTGTACCTTCAACTTATCATGCATTGAAATGATAGCATCTTTCACAGAATCACAAAAAATAAAATAAATATTAACATTCTGTGAAAGAAGGTTTTTCATAAATTATTTATGAAGCTGATTTTGACTTATATGTAAAAAAATCATTCTACATGTAAGTCAATATCAATAAGCTTTAAAAATAATGTATACTTCTTAAAATTTTGTGCTATAATTATTAGCCAAACAAATTGGATAAAAGAATAAAATGTGTTATAGAAATATTGTGGAGTGAAGGAACAAACATAATTGCAGATATTGCAATTATCTCTACAGAAATTCAAGGAAATCAACATTGGAAAATATTATAAACTATAGGGAGATTCAGAAAACTGTCTATTCATAAAATTATTATCCACAAAGTAATAGCTATTCTACATACTAATAATAGCTAAATTCATAGTGAAAGAAGGTGATACCAAAAATCAAAGCCAAAATATTTATTAATATACTCAACAAGAAATGTACAGGACTAACTTGTAGTGAACTTTGAAACAATTTATGGATTAAAAAAATTAAATGGGAAAATATGTAAGCTTCCTTGAATAAAACAGATGTATAATTTTAAATATATCAATTGTTTTTAATGAATCAACAACTTAGTTCATTCTTCAACAAATTCCAGTGAAATATTTTTAAATATCTTGAGAGAATAAATCTAATGTGTCTGAAAGAAGAAACGTGAGAATAGTAACCGAAGTTTGGAAAAAGAAGACAAATTGGAGAGGCTGACCTACTACATATGAAAGTACAACAAAGCATTACAAATATAATGAGGTACTGACAAAGGAAGAGCCAAACAAATAAATGGAGCAGAATGGAAAATGTACTTTCTAATCAGTGGGTACAAAAAATGATTATAGTGGGTAGTTGTGACCCAGATTTTTTGTTGTGGTATTCACTCCTTCTATTTCTAGCATTTAGAGCATCTTTTGTCCACCAGCTCCAAATGTGACTGCTGACTGTTATAAACCCGTAAGTCCATTCAGTTCTGTGCTCTTTCTGATCACAGAGACTGTCTTGAATAGGGAGAGTATGCAAACCAGGGCGATGTAGTAGGCATAAGTCTCAGAAGCAGTATCTCTGTCCTTGTTGATATTGTGGCATATGTATGTGAAGGTTAGAACTTCTGCAGCTAAATAGTCTCAAAGATAAGATCTTTAGGATAATGATGGATCTTTATGATAAAGCAGAAACTGTGGGTGGCACAGCAAAGTTTCTCTCAAGGGAAACTGGGTGCACCAGAAGAATCAATGCTGAATTCCACCTGACCTCTGAACATGAGCCAATAATCTTCTTTATTATTTGACTCAGGTTAAATCATAATTTCAGTTACTTGCAATTGAAATCATTCTGAGTGTTGTACATATATTACTCAATAAATTATATAGGGACAATTAATTCCCTACCTTGTTCCTTATACCAAAATTATTTCCAGTTGAATCTAGATATACATAAAAAAAGATACCACAATATGCTAATAGAAAATATGGACATGAGATCCCTTTGCAAAGTTAGTAGTGGAAAAAGGTAAGGAATCATGTGATCCTAAAAGTCAAATTTCAGAATTAAGCTCAGTTCTTATGACAGAAGTTATGAGGCACAACAGTGGAGTTCTCTGTTCTTGAATAGACAGTTTGTTCAGTTTTATTACCTTAGTATGGTTCAATTTTCATGGGAAAATAAGCAAAAAATGATATATCATATCTACCATGTCCCACACTCTGCAAAGAAGCACTCTAGTAGTTTTGAATTACATTAATATTCAATTTAAACTAATGATTTTAATATTTCTTCTCAATGCTTCTTGAATAAAAAACACAAATTCTTTACCACAAATTTGGTTATGTCCCTAGTTCTTATATTTCTTATTTAACAATATACTATAGGTGAGAAACTGAAAGGATTACCCAGGAATAAGGGGATACCTTAATGACCCAGAAAACTTTGTTAATGATTTCAATGTTTATAATATTTGACACTGCTCTCTTGTGAGCATAGTCCTATGTTTTAATTATACAGTATTAAATAATTAAATTATTTAATAATTTAATAATTAAAATTCTTGGAATTTTTTAGTCACAAAGCTGTTGAAGTTTGCAAGGATATAAACCCAGTTTGAATTTAAAACAAATAAGAATGGAAATAAATGTATGAGTGTGCCTTTTTCCTCACATCCTCCCCAACACTTATTGTTGTTTGTATTCATAATAGCTGCCATTCTGACTGGAGTAAGATGAAATCTTAGAGTAGTTTTGATTTGCATTTTTCTAATTTCTAGAGATGTAGAACATTTTCTCATGTATTCGTTGATTGATTGTATATCATCTTCTGAGAAGTGTTTGTTCAGTTCCTTGGCCCATTCATTGATTGGGTCATTTGTTCTTTTGGTGTTAAGATTTTTGAGTTCTTTATTTATATTAGAGATTAGTGCTCTTCTGATCACAGAGACTGTGTGTGGTAAAAATTTGCTCCCAAAATGCAGGCTATCTATTCATGTCACTGATTGTTTCTTTAGCTTTCAAGAAGTTTTTTAGTTTGAATCCATCTCATTTATTGGCACACTCATACATTGCTGGTGGGACTGCAAATTGGTGCAGCCAATATGGAAAGCAATATGGAGATTCCTTGGAAAATAGGAAATTGAACCACCATTTGACCCAGCTATCCCTCTCCTCAGTCTATACCCAAAGGACTTAAAAACAGCATACTACAGGGAAACAGCCATATCAATGTTTATAGCAGCGCAATTCACAATAGATAAACTGTGGAACCAACCTAGATGCCATTCAGTAGATGAATGGATAAAGAAACTGTGGTATATACAGAATGAAATATTATTCAGCATTAGAAGATAATATAATCATGGAATTTGCAGGTAAATAGATGGAGCTGGAGAATATAATGATAGTGAAATTAGCTAATCCCCCACAACCAAATGCAGAATGATTTCTCTGATTTAAGGATACTGATTCATAATATGCTGTGGGGGGACAGTAGAAGGATTAAATGAACTCTAGATAGGGCAAAGGGGAAAAGGGGAGGGAAGGGAAGAGAAGGGATATAGGGGTAGGAAAGATGGTGGAATTCGATGGTCATCATTACCCTAAGTACACGAAGGATGTGACCATTTGTGTACAACCAGAGATATGAAAAAGTGTGTTCCGTATGTGTAATATGAATTGTAATGTATTCTGTTGTCTTACATAACAAATTACAAGTTAAATTTTTTTAAAAGATTATAAGAAGCAGTATTCTATTTATGAAAATATTAGTAATAAAAGTAAACTGTATAAAAATCCTCCTTGAATGACTAAAAAAATAATCAAAATCTTAGAAGGGAATTAAAAAATCAAGTATTCTGTCTTCATTTATCAATATTAAAACTGACACAAAGCATTAAATAATAATTTGCTCTAAGAATGACCATCAATGGCAGAGATACTGTGTATTAAATTGATCTTCGTAAATTCCTTTTTCATATTCAGAAAATATATTTACTAGGAAGATGAAGACTATTATTTTTTAAAATATTTCCATGTTCCCTAATAGGTGGCTTGTATGAAGAGGGAATAAAATACTCAGTAAAGACATAAACTGGAAATTTTTCATTTTCTTCAAGGTTTAACTTCAATTTCAAAGAGCCTTTATAGGCATCATTATGCATCTATTCATAATGAAATATTTCCATGTAGGATAATTAATTCTGTAAGGAAATTGTTTTTACCAGAATAGGTCCGCAATAAATAAAATAAGTTCATTGAAAGGGTAGGCATCAACTTGGGAGTTAGATTGACAGATTAGAACAAAAATTTTTCCTGAACTACTTCAAGGTTATCAGATGTTGATAGATTCAAAAAAATTAAATGTCTGTGCTGATGAAGTAGAGATTGTTATAAATAAATGCCCAAATCACTTGTGCTTAGTTGTGGAATATGTTATGAGGTAGCAGAACTTCATTTTGTCTGTCTCATTTGTAAAGAAGCACAACCCATCTTGAATGTTGCTGAGAATAGATTTTTAAGTAAAATTAAAAAAACAAGTATTCTGTCTTGTGGGTTCTCCCCCACCTCCATGGCACACACAACAGTTATATGTGAGATGATATATAAGGTAATTTGCTCTATTTAGCAATTCCACAATATGTGAGTGTATTTCATAGCAACATGTTGTATACAATAAATGCATACAATTTTTATCTGTCAATTAAAATTAAATTACCAGATCATTTTTAAAATAAATAAATATTGAAGACAAAATGAAAGAGCAAAGAAGCTCAGCCTTAATGGCACTTTACTAAAATAATTCTAATTAACTGTGTAGAAGAAGGAAAGTCACTTGAATAAAAATACTGCCTTTCCATGCCTGGTGGTACATGTCTGTAATCCCAGTGGCTCAGGAGGCTGAGACAGGAGGATCATGAGTTTAAAGCCAGTCTCATCAACTTATCAAGTCCTAAGCAATTCAGCAAGACCCTGTCTCTAAATAAAATGTAAAAAAGAACTAGTGACATGGCTTAGTGGTTAAGCGCCCCTGAATTCAATTCCTTGTACCACCCCAAAAAATACAGCTTTATAAAATGCTAGATTTGGCATACTTGTTATTAGCAAATAACTAAAACTCTCTGAAAACCTTAAAGTTCTTGAAAATAATTCACTTTCCCAAGTGATTTACATTTCTAGGAATTTGTTTTTAATAACAATAAAACAGAAAAATGCAATGATCTCTACACATCAAGCCTCCCAAAATATAGCTGTTTTGCAAAATATTTCTGAATGGAGAGCTGAAAGGAAATGGCTTAGAGCCATTAAACTCTGTGTCTTTCATACCATACTAGTGGTTTCCATGACTGAGGTCAACATGAGAAATCAATAAATAAGGAAATACTATAAACCTCTCAGACCCAGCCACACATCTGTGTGCACGGAAGAAACCTTGCTTTATTTGCTCTTCCTGTTGAGCAAAATGACATTATTCAGTTTGTCCTTTGGGCTCTTCAGCCAAATTGTACCTGCTTGAAACTGAGGGTAATATGTGGAGGGAGGTGTTGTGTCCTGCAATGAAAAGATACAATTTGCCCAGACCTTGCCTTGGTGTTGATGTATAATGTTGATTCTCATAAAACAACTTTCAGGAATTGAAACTCATTACAGCTCTAAATCAATGTTAGATTTGGCAATGAGTTTAATGGTTCTGAGCTGCTTCCTGTCAGCTCTCCATTCAGAAACATGTTGCATCTATTATACACTGTGGCTTTCCATAGCACAATAATTATATTAGTATAAATAGTATAAATTATTTCTTAAGAGAATTTTGGAAAGAAGGATATATCATTTTTAAAAGTTTTATATTTTAAAATGCATTATTTAACATATTTAACAATACCGAATATTCATTTATTGTCCTTACTATGTGTCAAGTACTATGTTAAATGCATTCTTTATGTGTGTGATCTCATTTCACTGTGCCTAGAGGTATGATAAGCATCCACTTTGAGACAATGCTTCCTCCTTCCTTTCCTTCTCCAATCCAAACTGAATCTCAGGTCATTGTATCATATGACCATTTAGGACTCTTTCTTGAAGTTTTTCACAGGCCTCAGGATTATTTTGTATTATCACATGTAAATTTTAGTTCCCAAATCACTATTGGACACTACAATATTATTCATGCCATAATTCTTAGTGATTTCTTTAAAGATTTGGGACTTAGGACTGGGATGTAGCTCTGTTGTAGAGTGCTTGCCTACCAGGTGAAAGACTCTGAGTTTGAGCCTCACTACAACCAAAAAAACAATAAATAAATAAACAAACAAACGAATGAATAAATATTCAAGTTCCAAGGCTTTGACCTCCTTTTCTCTGATGATCTTCTTCCCCAAATATCTCAGCCATTCTCTCCCACAGTTCATTCCCTATATACATTCTTAATCTGCGTTTCATGTATCTTGAACTATCATTATCAATATTTCCAACTCATTCTTTAAGGAATGGATCCCAGTTCAAATATCTTTCAACTACACAAGAATCATATTGATTCCACCACCTTTCCACTTTCTGTTCACCTATTTCAAGTCCTTATATACTTCTTTTTTTTTTTTTTGGTCATTTTACTTCTTTATCAAATGAATAAATTAGAAAGCACACCCCTGCAATACGATATGCCTTCCACAGATCTCTATCATTGGCTTCCATGCCAGACCTTATAGTAAGCTGTTTGCTTTAAAAGGCCTTAGGGCATTAGAAGTTTAATTCTTTTTTTTTAAATTTTTTATTGTGGGTTGTTCAAAACATTACAAATTTCTTGACATATCATATTCCACACTTTGATTCAAGTGGGTTATGAACTCCCACCTTCACCCCATACACAGATTGCAGAATCACATCAGTTACACATCCATTGATTTACA
>NW_026000316.1:7546995-7559224 GCF_001458135.2 Marmota marmota marmota
GAGGCAAGGCACTGCACTTGAGTGATCCCTCAACGGACCTCAAGGAAAGCATGTCCTATTGCATGCGGGTTTGACGTCCACGCCCCGCCCTACGAAAAAAGGCGTAGGCTGATATGGGATCAGGTCTGAGGAAGGCGCCTCCTTAGGACTGAACCATACATTGCAGCCACTTCTGCACAGTGGGATAGGACCTCTACTTTCGCCTGCATTGTTATATAAAATAGAAGGGGGAACTGTGGTAAGCCATTCTTATAGACCGTGGCCGCCATTAGAAGATGGCGCCGGCTTCCACTGTGGCCTGTGATAAACAACTCCTTTTATGGAGAGTTGGCGCGCAATCCCTTACCACCCTATGAGAGAGATCCACGTGGTGGCTTGGGATTGGGATGCGGGGGGCTTTATTAAGCTGTGCTTGGGTGTGTTGGGCGCGGGCGCTAGAAGATGATACATGACTCAAGGCCTGAATAAACTGTTGAAAGAAGAATCCTGTGTCGTGTTTCCCTTGCCGGCGAGGGGTCGCGACAATGTCCAACATTGTTTAACTTCTTACCATCTTCATTGATTCTACCCTTGATCAAATTGCACTCTACAAGGTGGATAAAGTCATCTGAATGATTATAATAGCCTTCTAGAGGTCTTCCTGGTTTGGTACTTGACCTCTCACGTGAGTATCATGTATGTGATAGATTTTAATTTTACTTTCAGCTATTTTCAAGGTAGCAGCGTAGGCAATCTGGTAAAAATCCAAGTCAAATTCTGCTACTACATTGTTCATAGCTCTATGTGATCTGACTCCCTGTTCTCTCTATAAATGTCTCTCCCCATTAGTTGCCTTGCTTTTTGTTGAAGATGCCATGCAGGTCTCAGGGTTATTACATTTGCTGCTCCTTCTGCTTAAAATGCTCTTCCCAAGACAAATGCATAATTTGTTATCTCACTTCCCTTAAATATGTATCCAAGTGTCACCACACTAGGGATTACTTTACTAATCACCCTATATAAAATAGCAAGCCCATTCTCATGCAACTTATGTATCCCCCTCCTTCTTTGCATTACTTGTCTTTGTAGCATTTCCCACCATCTAGCATATTTTATATTTCTTGTTTATTTTATTACTCCCTCTCATCACAGCTAAAATGTGAATTCATGAAGACAGGGCTTTGATTTTAACTGCTTTAACCTCACTGTCTAGGATAATGCCTAGTTCTTAGGAGCACAAAAAATTATTGCCAAATAAAAGAATACATCTAATTTTATAGCAAAATAGTTCTATGAGGTAGAGAATAGCATCATTCTCATTTAACAGATGATAAAACTGCACCTCAGAGGGAATACATCATATGGCCAAAGTCATAAAGAAAATAATTCTATATGTGGTTTTTAACCCAGATGTGTCTGACTGCAAACCCCAGGCTCATCACTTTTATGGAATTTATGAGTCTTTTCTTCACAGAAAAATATTATTTCACAAATATGTGATCATGTAATCACATTTTGTAAGTGTACAAATTTCTTCCAATTTTTCAATCTGTATATCTATTTTTTAATTTACACTTCATTGATATCATTTGAGTTGTCTTTTTAGGCAAATTTTGACCAACCTATCAGGAATAGATTTTAGAAAATAAAGTGAGACAAATATTTCATAATGCCTGGTATATAATAGGTCCTTAATATGTATTGGTTTCATTTTTTAAATATCTGTGTACCATTTCATTACCTCTGCTTTTGCAAAGAAGTTATATATACTTTGTTTTATTTTGTTTTGTTTTGTTTTTGGTGATCCTTTTATGCATTTAACAAGTCTCATTATAGGATAATATTGATCTTTTTCCAAATGTGGATGCTAGTGAAAATGGTACTATTTTCCCAAGTGAGTATCATGTATGTGATATATTTTAATTTTACACTCCAATAAGTTTGAAATAAATAAATCCCAAATTTTTCTTTACATAGTTATATCACAAATAATTGAATCATACTTATCCTTTTTTATTTTCTTTAAAACTGAAAACTGTTTGTTCTCCATGTGTAGCAATGTTCTTTTGTGGGTTGGATACTGCATTTCTGTTGTTGTTTTGAGAAAAAAAAACACCATGTGTTATATGCTTAAAACGTTATTCCCATTGTCATATCAGATGTTTCTGAATGGAAGTTTTAATGTTAGATAAAGCTGGATAAATCCAGACCTGAATGAATCATTGCCACTAACACCCTCCACCCCCAATCTGCCATGTAGAATAAGTATCTTTGTATATCTCCAAATTAACACGAACACCAACATTCACTTGTTCAGTCTGAAAACCTTGAAATAGATCTTTTGTTCTTTCTTTCAACTAATATTTTTTGAGAACTTAAGATTTTTCAAGACATTGAAAGCTCTAGGAAAGTTGCAATAACCAAGGGTCATTTACCTCATCCTCTCCTTTTTAAAATATCTTCTGCATGTTCTCCAAACAGCTACCATTCTAGTTCTGTCTCTCAATCCTTCCTGCCTAAATTGCTATATCAATCTCTGTAATAAAATTTCACAAATTTCACAAGAGTTGTGTTAACTAAATTTTGAAGGCAAATCTAAAAACTTTATTCCTTTCTTCATCGGCAATCTACTCATCCCCTACATGGATCACTTCCCTTTATCTAGTTCTCACTCTGTGTCCAGGGAGCAAACAACCAAGTATAGCCTCTATGTCCTGAAGTCAGAGAAATTATTCAAATTAGCCAATGGGAATCTGCCCACACTGGCCTGCACAGGACCCAGGCTCAAAGAAGGCCTGGGTCTATGCCTCCACAGGCTGACACCAGCTGGAGCCCCTTCCAACCAGTAGACTACCGAAGGAGGTCAGGCCCAGATGAGATCTGCCCTCATCAACTTGTGAAAGACCAAGTCCAGGGTAGGGCCAAGTTTGTCCCCTCCATACCTGGGAGCCAAAACCTAACCCACTTCTATCTTGGGACGCTGCAGTCATTGCCATAGCCTTCCCCACACAATACCCCTAACTTTCTGATGACAGGCCCTAGAAGCAGTTGCATCTCAGAGAAGTCATTCTAAAGATAGTGTAAGGCCCACCACTTCACCCCCATCTCTAAGACATTGCATCCATCTTGGGGCACCTCAACTATTATCTAAAGTTATTCAGCTATTGCCGCCACCACGTTTAGTTGCAGTAGCATACATTGAGGGACACAAGCAGGGCCTGGAAGCCCAACATCAAGGTGAGTTATGGACAATCTGTATGGATACTACAAGAATATAGGGTAGAAACTGTAATATATCAGATCCACACTGCAAGGAAGGAAGTCATATAGACAACATGAAAAAATTAAGGGAGTAAAGTGCCCCAAACAAACCAGGACACTATAATAACAGAACCCATGGACAGCAAAGTTGATGAAATGTCAGACAAGAAGTTCAAAGGGTTCAAATTAAAATGATCTGTGAATTAAAGAATGGCCTAAAAGAGCAAATACAAGCAAAGATCGATCACTTCAAATATGAGATAAGAAAGCAAATACAGGTAGCAAAAATTACTTCTAGAGAGAGATAGAGACCCTGAAAAAAAAGTCAGAAATTCTTGAAATGAAGGATACAATAAGCCAAATAAAAAATTCAATAGAAAGCATAACCAACAGTCTAGATCACTTGAAAGAAATAATGTCAGGTAATGAAGACAAAATATACAATCTGGAAAATAAAGTTGATCACAGAGTGAGATAGTTAGAAACCATGAACAGAATGTCCAAGAATTGTGAGACAGCATCAAAAGACCAAATCTAAGAGTTATTGGGATAGAGGAAGGAATAGAGTTTTAAACCAAAGGAATGCACAATCTCTTTAATGAGATAATATTGGAAAATTTCCCAAGCATAAAGAACAAATTGGAAAACCAAATACAAGAGGCTTATAAGACACCAAATGTACAAAATTACAAAAGAAACTACACCAAGGCACATTATAATGAAAATACCTAGCATACAGTATAAGGATAGAATCTTAAAAGCCACAAGAGAGAGGAATCAGATCACATATAGAAGAAGACCAACTTATTCCTCAGCAGATTTTTCAACCCAGACCCTCAAAGTCAGGAGATCATTAAACAACATATGCCAAGCTCTGAAAGCAAATGGATGCCAATCAAGAATCTTATTTCCAGCAAAATTAAGCTTTATATTTAATGATGAAATAAAAACCTTCCATGATAAACAAAAGTTAAATGAATTTACAACTAGAAAGCCTGCACTACAGAACATCCTCAGAAAAATATTCCATGAAAAAGAAATGTAACCAATGATGAAAATCAGCATAGGGGGTATTACAGTAAAGGAAAAACTAATCAGAGGAGAAACCAAGTCCCATTAAATACCAAAAAATAAACAAAAATGGCTGGGAATACAAATCATGTCTCAATAATAACCTTGAATGTCAAAGGCTAAAATTCACCAATCAAAAGGAATATATTAGGAGATTGGATAAAAAACAAAGACCCAACAATATGCTGCCTCAAAGAGACTCATCTCACATGAAAAGATATTCACAAACTGAATGTGAAAGGTTGGGATAAAACATGCCACTCGCATGGACTGCAGAAGCAAGCATAGGTTTCCATCCTCATATCAAACAAAGTAGACTTCAAGCTAAAGTTCATCAAAAGGGATAAAGAAGGACACTACATACTGCTCAAGGAAACCATACACCAACAAGACTTAACAATTATAAATATATATTCCCCAAATAATGGAGGATCTATGTTCATTAAACAAACTCTTCTCAAGTTCAAGAGTCAACTAGACCACAACACAATAATTTTGGGTGACTTTAAAACATCTCTTTTACCACTGAATAGATCTTCCAAACAAAAGATGGACAAAAAAACCTATAGAACTCAATGTTACAATCAATAACTTAGACTTAACTGACATATTTAGAATACTCCATCCTTCAATGAGCAGATACACTTTCTTCTCAGCAGCACATGGACCCTTCTCTAAAATAGACCATATACTATGTCACAAAGCATCTCTTAGAAAATATAAAAAAGTAGGGATACTACCCTACATTCTATCAGATCATAATTAAATGAAATTACAAATCAATGATAAAATAAGAAATAAAAGGTATTTCAACCCCTAGAGACTAAATAATATGCTACTGAATGAACAAGGGGTTGCAGAAGACAACAAGGAGGAGATTTAAAAAAAAATTAGAGGTGAATGAGAATATAGATATAACTTATCAAAATCTCTGGGACACTATGAAAGCAGTTCTAAGAGGAAAATTCATTGCATGGAGTTCATTCCTTTAGAGAAGAAAACGTAAAAAAAAAGTAAAGGTCAACAAATAACAGATTTTATCTCAAAGCCATAGAAAAAGAAGAACAAATCTACACCAAAAGGAGTAGAATACAGGAAATAATTAAAAACAGAGATGAAATTGAAACAAAAGAAACAATTGGAAAAATTCGCAGAAAAAAGTTGGTTCCTTGGAGAAATAAATAAAAATGACAAATCATTACCCATGCTAATGAGAGAAGGAGAGAAAAAACTCAAATTCCTAACATATGTGATGAAAAAGGAAATATCACAACAGACACCACAGAAATATGGAAGATAATTAGAAATTATTTTGAAACTTGTACTCCAATAAAATTTAAAATGTTGAAGGCATCCACAAATTTCCAATTTGCCCAAATGGAATCAGGATGATATACGCAATTTAAACAGGTTGATTTCAAACGACAAAACAGAACATACATCAGAAGTCTACCAACCAAGAAAAGCCCAGGACCAGATGGATACCCAACTGAGTTCTACAAGACCTTTAAAGAACAACTAATACCAATATTTTTCAAATTATTTCAAGAAATAGAAAAAGAGGCAGCACTTCCAAACTCAGTTGATGAGGCCAATATCATCCTGATTTCAAAACCAGGCAAAGACCCAACAAAAGAAGAAAACTTCAGACCAATATCTCTAATGAGCATAGATGCAAAAATTCTCAATAAAATTCTGGAAAATGGAATACAAAAACATATCAAAAAGATTGTGCACTATGATTAAGTGGGATTTATCCCAGGGATTCAAGTTTGGTTCAACAAACAGAAATCAATAAATGTAATTCATCACATCAATAGACTTAAAGATATGAATCACATGATCATATTAATAGATGCAGAAAAAAAAGCATTTGACAAAATATAGCACCCCTTCATATTCAAAACATCATAGGAACATCCACAACATCATAAAGATTATCTATGCTAAGCTGCAGGCCAACATCATTCTACAAGGAGAAAAAATAAAGGCATTCCCTTTAAAAACTGGAACAAGACAGGGATGCCCTCTTTCACCATTTCTATTTAACACATTTCTTGGAACACTGGCCAGAGCAATTAGACAGATGAAAGAAATTAAAAGGTTACATATAGGAAAAGAGAACTCAAACTAGCAGTATTTGCTGATGATATGATTCTATACCTAGAAGCCCCAAAAAGTTCCACCAGAAAACTTCTAGAATTAGTAAATGATTTCAGAAATGTAGCTGGATATAAAATCAACACCCATAAATCAAATGCATTTCTGTATATCCGGGACAAATCCTCAGAAAGGGAAATGAGAGAAACTACCCCATTTACAATAGCCTCAAAAAAAAAAAAAAAAAAAAAACATGGGAATCAACTTAAGGAAAGAGGTGAAAAATCTATATAATGAAAACTACAGAACCCTAAAAAAGAAATCAAATAACTTAGAAGATGGAAAAATCTACCTTGCTCTTGGATAAGCAGAATTAATATTATCAAACTTCCAAAAGTGCTATACAGATTTAATGCAATTCTGATCAAAATCCCAATGACATTCTCATAGAAATAGAAAAAGCAGTCATGAAATTTATCTGAAAAAATAGAAGACCCAGGATAGGTAAAGCAATCTTTAGCAGGAAGAGTGAAACAGGTGGCAACAATATACCAGACCTTAAACTATACTACAGAGCAATAGTAACAGAAACAGCATGGTATTGGCACCAAAACAGACTGGTAGGCCAATGGTACAGTATAGAGGACACAGAGAATAACCTACACAATTATAATTATCTTATATTAGACAAAGGCACCAAAAACATGCATTGGAGAAAAGATAGCCTCTTCAACAAATGGTGCTGGGAAAACTGGAAATCCATATGCAACAAAATGAAATTTAACCCTTATCTGTCACCATCCATAAAACTCAACTCAACTTGGATCAAGGACCTAGGAATTAAACCAGAGACTCTGTATCTAATAGAAGAAAAAGTAGACCCTAATCTGTATCATGTGGGATTAGGCCCTAACTTTCTTAATAAGACTCCTATAGTGCAAGAATTAAAATCAAGAATCAATAAATGGGATGAATTCAAGCAAAAAAGTTTCTTCTCAGCAAAAGAAACAATCTGTGAGGTGAATAGAGAGCCTACATCTTGGTAGCAAATATTTACCCCTCACACATCAGATAGAGCACTAATCTCTAGTGTATATAAAGAACTCAAAAAGCTAAACATAAATAATAATAATAACTCAATCAATAAATAGGTGAAGGACCTGAACAGACACTTCTCAGAAGAGGATATACAATCAATAAATAATTATATGGAAAATTTTTCATCATCGCTAGCAATTTGAGAAATGCAAATCAAAACTATTCTAAGATTTCATATGACTCCTGTCAGAATGGCAGCTATTATGAATACAAACAACAACAAATGTTGGTGAGGATGTGGGAGAAAACAACACTCATACACTGCTGGTGGAACTGAAAATACTTTCTATACTGTGCAGCCAGTATAGAAAAGCAGTATGGAGATTCCTTAAAAAACTGGGAATGGACCCACCATTTGACCCAGCTATCCCTTTCCTCAGTCTATACCCAAAGGACTTAAAAACAGCATACTACAGGGACACAGCCACATCAATGTTTATATCAGCACAATTCTCAATAGTTAAACTGTGGAACTGACATAGATGCCCTTCAGTAGATGAGTGAATAAAAAATGTGGCATATATACACAATGGATTATTACTCAGCCATAAAAGAGAATGAAATCATGGCATTTGCAGGTAAATGGATGGAGATAAAGAAGATGATGCTAAATTTAATTTGCCAATCCCCCCAAAAACAAATGTCAAACGTTTTCTCTGATATAAGGAGGCTGATTCATCATGGGGTAGGGAGGGGGAGCATGGGAGGAATAGACAAACTCTAGATAGGGCAAAGGAGTTATTAGGGGAAGGGAGGGGGAGTGGGGTTAGAAATGATGGTGAAATGTGATGGACATCATTATCCAAAGTACATGTATGAAGACAATGATTGGTGTGAATATACTTTGTATACAAACATAGATATGAAAAATTGTGCTCTATATGTGTAATATGAATTGTAATGAATTCAAATAATGCTGTCATTTATTTTTTTTAAAAAATCAATAAAAAAGAATAAAAGAAAAAATTGAAAAGTCAATATTTTATATAGTATGCATGTTTTCATATGTCTTGAGGTTAAAGTTTAGAGGTGAAAATATTGGAAAAGCATATGGGCACATAAGGAAAAGAAAGTTTGTTTTGCTAATGGAAAGTCTGCAAGGATGACATTTCATAGTGGAGCATCTCATTAAAGTATTTAAGTAGAAAGATGATGATTTGTGTTTTGAAAAATATCACATCAAGCTGAGTTGGGAAAAGCCTAGAAGAAGAGGACAGTTGAGGCAGAAAAAAATGTTTAGATGATATCCTTCAAGGATGTGCATAACGAGGATCTTGAAAATAGTAGCAGTAGGATCAGAGTTAGAAATTATGTGGAATAATGTCTGATAAAAATCAAGTCCATGTATGAAGACATGAATGGTGTAACTATACTTTGTATAAAACCAGAGATATGAAAAATTGTGCTCTATATATGTAATATGAATTGTAATGCATTCTGCTCTCATATATAACAAATTAGAATCAAAATTTTTAAAAATAAAAAAAAAATAGAAAAAGAAAAAAAAAGAAGTGTAGATTCAATACAGAGTAGTCAACTTCACCAGTCAGCTCAGTATTTTTAGTTTGTTGTTGGGGGTGGGGAGTTTCATGGGGACATTAATGTTGCCATCAGATGTTGTTTGTTTGGTCTGGTGTTACCTTGGGTAGTAAGATCAATTGGCTGCTTTCACAAAGACAGCCTAAGCAATTATACAAGCTGATTCAGCACTTTCATCCTCAGTATGTCATCACTGTCATATAATAAAAATATAGAAAACACAGCTAGTTAATCACAAGACATTTGACCAAATATCCTTTGCCAACACCCCATTCTCTTGCTTCTCACCAAACACTGAAATGCAGTTTCTATTAAAAATATGAGATGAAACAGAAACCTCTACTTGTCAAAAACAGTTTTGTTTCCTCCCGAACATATGTAATACACCCAGAATGTTTTCACTATAAAAATGGACAAATTATACAATGGAACATCAGTCAATTATTAATCTTAAAAATGTTTATTTAAGAAAAAAATAATCATTCTTTATAAAGATTTCATAGTTGCCTGCTCTAAAATGAGTCTTTAAAAATAAAATTACCAGTTTCTCCCATTATTATGATACATTTTGTAGACAAAGAGGTAAACTATAATCTGTAATTAGCCATTGTTAAAAAGAAAATGGTTACTAATAATTGAAAATGAATGTGAAGTAACCATTATAGCAGCATATTACATATGTAGGGTTTATTATATTTTGTCAGGTTCAAATCATTTTAAAAGTATTCCCTGTATATACAACTGCTTGTTTCATCAATATGTAGTCCTCTAGCAAATTATGATAGGGTTAAGAATATTAAAATTGTTCTAAATGATGTAATAAACCATTAAAATTGATTAATCAAATTCCTTTTTTGTTGTTTGGGTCTATTTTCTCTAATAGTATTCCATGTAATCATTTATACTTAATGGAATGCAGTGATATTGAAGTCTTATTGATTTGGTGCTTGAAAGTTTGGTCTGGGTGTAATTTTTATGTATCACAGCTATAGAGAAAGCAAATTGTTCAAATTCTATTTCATTATTTTCTACTAGAAAATCAATGTCTTACATATGTTGCAGAATATCTTTTCATAGGTCAACTACTTTATTAAAATTACTTTGACATATAGAAGTAAAACATTCTTGACCACCAATGAAAAATATGCATTGTCATTTATTTTTGTAAATAGTACTTCTTACATTGTTGAAACAAATAGACAATTTTAAAAAATCATCTGATGCTATTATACACTGAAGTTTGAGTGGGAGTAATTCTGTTGTTGGAATTATTATTTTAGTTAGACATTTGATCAAATTATTAAAATCCAAGGCATTTACTTAATCACTCAAAAAAGATTTACTGTAGAACTAAATATGGGTCAGAAGGCACATAAGTATTTATCTATGCTAGTACACCAAAAAAAAGTCTCCCTATCTTGATGAAACTTCTATAATAGGAATATGTCTTTTGGTGTGGTATATCCAGGGCACAGACAGATAATTGCCTAAACCACTCTGTTTGATAGGCAGAAAAATGACTTCTCTTAGTTCCAGGTCAAAATGACTTATCTTTCTATCCTATAATGATAAGTTGGTTTTGATTCCTTTGAGTAAACTATATATTTCCAAACCTAACTTTCAAAGTGAAAATACTTTGAATTAGGCATGGTGTCAATTTCATCATAATTTTATTTTCATTAGTTTATATAATGCTTCCATCTATGATGTAATAAGATTGGACCTCTGAAGAAATGAATCCTGATTTTTGACTTAACAGGTCACACTTCTTGTATTAGTTCTTTATTAGAGAAATATCATAGTCCCTTTATCTTTTTAATAACCTTCATTACTGAGGCGATCATTTGTGTCTCTTCACCTCACTGCCTTTACAAGCCCAACAGAGATGAACTTTACATATAAGTCAAGCTAAAATCTCATATTACAATTTTATTTACTGTTTTAACCAGCTGAGGTAGAAATCTTTGTAGAATGAATGAATCATTCTATTCATTATATCAGCAATTAGCCTAATTAAAACTAAGCTCCTTAAATGAAGAACCCTAATAGTATAAACATTACTTTGTTATGGTAAACTTTCTATCCCTTTTTAAATAACAGATACTGAAACTAAGTACAGTCTCCTAAATCACATTCATTTCTAAAGTCAAACTTTCTGAATAATTTAGTAAATTATCTAAGATTTCAATAAAATTGGATGGAGTTCTAATCAGCAAAAATACAGCAAGAATAACATCTTATAAAACACTCTTTTAACATGTAGTAATTAGTAATTGCTAATGGTATAAAATTATCATTATCAATGATCCCTCATTTTATTGCATATATCTTCATGGTATACTGAGACACAAAGGTCCCTATAGATAACATTTATTTTCCTTTTTTTTATTGGTTCTTCAAAACATTACAAAGCTCTTGACATATCATATTTCATACATTTGATTCAAGTGGGTTATGAACTCCCATTTTTACCCCAAATACAGATTACAGAATCACATCGGTTACACATCCACATTTTTACGTAATGCCATATTAGTGACTCTTGTATTCTGCTATCTTTCCTATCCTCTACTATCCCCCCTCCCCTCCCCTCCAATATTCTCTCTCTACCCCATCTGCTATAATTCAATTCTCTCCCTTGTTGTTTTTTTCCCTTTCCCCTCACAACCTCTTATATGTAATTTTGTATAACAATGAGACTCTCCTTCCAGTTCCATGCAATTTCCCTTCTCTCTCGCTTTCCCTCCCACCTCTCATCTCTGTTTAATGTTAATCTTTTCCTCATGTTCTTCCTCCCTGCTCTGTTCTTAGTTGCTCTCTTTATATCAAAGAAGACATTTGGCATTTGTTTTTTAGGGATTGGCTAGCTTCACTTAGCATAATCTGCTCTAATGCCATCCATTTCCCTGCAAATTCTATGATTTTGTCATTTTTTAATGCAGAGTAATACTCCATTGTGTATAAATGCCACATTTTTTTAATCTATTCATCTATTGAAGGGCATCTAGGATGGTTCCACAGTCTAGCTATTGTGAATTGTGCTGCTATGAACATCGATGTGGCAGTATCCCTATAGTGCGCTCTTTTAAGGTATTCAGGGAATAGTCCGAGAAGGGGAATAGCTGGGTCAAATGGTGGCTCCATTCCCAGCTTTCCAAGAAATCTCCATACTGCTTTCCAA
>NW_026000316.1:7570379-7583153 GCF_001458135.2 Marmota marmota marmota
TACCAGGCTACCTGTGTTATCCTACTTCTCGCCGTCATCACGATGCAGGATGCGAGGCAAGGCACTGCACTTGAGTGATCCCTCAACGGACCTCAAGGGAAGCATGTCCTATTGCATGCGGGTTTGACGTCCACGCCCCGCCCTACGAAAAAAGGCGTAGGCTGATATGGGATCAGGTCTGGGGAAGGCGCCTCCTTAGGACTGAACCATACATTGCAGCCACTTCTGCACAGTGGGATAGGACCTCTACTTTCGCCTGCATTGTTATATAAAATAGAAGGGGGAACTGTGGTAAGCCATTCTTATAGACCGTGGCCGCCATTAGAAGATGGCGCCATCTTCCACTGTGGCCTGTGATAAACAACTCCTTTTATGGAGAGTTGGCGCGCAATCCCTTACCACCCTATGAGAGAGATCCACGTGGCGGCTTAGGATTGGGATGCGGGGGGCTTTATTAAGCTGTGCTTGGGTGTGTTGGGCGCGGGCGCTAGAAGATGATACGTGACTCAAGGCCTGAAAAAACTGCTGAAAGAAGAATCCTGTGTCATGTTTTCCCTTGCCGGCGAGGGGTCGCGACATGTGTGTGTGTGTTTCTTTGATTGCTCAGCATATTTTAATTGAGACCATACAAAGCACAAATGAATGACAGGAAAATAAAACAAGGTTTTCTTCCTCAAAGTATTTCTAGGAAAACTTTATAATTAAATGTTGAATGACAAAGGACAGCAAGAGAGGAAAAGCTTTGATGTCTCTGTAGTCTTTTTCTCTGTTTCCTCCTTATTTTCAACAACTTTATTTTACTACATTCAATGGGATTGCTGTGTGTGTGTGTGTGTGTGTGTGTGATATGGGGTATTGAAACCAGCAGTGCTCTACAATTGAGCTCCATCCCTTGTCTGTTTGTTTGTTTTATTTATTTACAACATTGTGTTGTTAGGGTTTTTTAAAAAAAATTTCAGTTGTAGATGGACACAATACCTTTATTTTTTTTATGTGGTGCTAAGGATTGAACCCAGTACCCACCACATATGAGGTGAGCACTTTTACCACTGAGTTACAACCCCAGCCCCCCTAGTCTCTTTATTTTTATTTTTTATTTTTTTATTTTCAGACAGGAACTCACCTAATTGCTGAGATTGGCCTGGAACTGGTGATTCTCTCACCTTAGCCTCCTGAATCACTGGGGTTACAGATTACTACCACCACGACAAACAGTAAGATTACATTTAAAAGTTTCTGCTGGGTATGGTGGCTCATTCCAGTAATCCCAGCTTCTTGGGTATCTGAGACAGGAGAATTGCAAGTTCAAAGCTAGCCTCAGCAACTTAGTAAGGCCCTATGCAACTTAACTGGACTCTGTTTCAAAAGCAAAAAAATTTAAAAAATAATAAAAAGGTCTGGGGATATGGCTCAATGTTTAAGTGTCCCTGAGTTCAATCCTTGGTACCAAAATTTTTTTTCTTCCTCATTCTCAATCCTGACATTCCAAAATACTTCTGTAAAATGAGATAGTCTGAGTTGTTGGGGAGCAACAAAATACACTCAGATATAAGATAATTTGTCACTGGATACTTTGCATTAGCTTTATGGTAGATTATTTCTGCTTCCTTTCAGCCTTTTTGCTTGCTATTAGGTTTTCAACCACGTGACTGTATGGAATCTAGAAATTATACTTTATAGTAAACTAGGTGTGAGTCTTTGTTAGTTCATGTAGGGTGAAGTTTAATTCAAAAACTCTTTTTGAGCATCTGTTATATGACAAGCATTACACTAATACTTTGGTATGTGGCAGGCTCTGCCTTTGTGGAGATAATTTTGGTATGGCTGTGACATCCTTTAATAACCTGGAAATAGATTCTCTCTAAGATTCAAAACATTAACATCTTTTCACACTAGATATGGTTAATCTGCTAGCTAAAATCCAAGAAACAGCAAATGTATAATGAGAAGAATAACACTCTGATCAAGGTAACTTGGGATTAATATCAACAAGAGAAAACTAAAGCATAATTGTAATTTTGGAAGTAAAATCTTAACAAATCATACTTTTTTTTGGGGGGGTAAGGTGACACCATCAGGAGTTTAGTGAGCCACAGAAACATGCTAATATAGACTCACAGAAGCAAGAATTTGGCAGCACTTTCTATGCACTATTCAAAAGAGGAGATTATTGGCTAAAAGTACTGGCATAGTCATATGTCCTAGGCAATATGTCCCTACAGTGGGTGAGAGTTTCTTAGTCAACTATTCTGAAAGGCATTTCTGAGGATCTAAAAAAAGATCCCATTGTTATGATTTTATGATCATTAAGCAAACTTCTGATGATATTTTGGCATTTCATGTGTATTTCCTACTGGTAGGTGTGCTTCAGTCAGCTAATAAATATGAATGTTAACTTTATCAGACTGTTCAAGTCTCATGGTCAATTATGTTAGGAAATTTGAGGTGTTTAAGGAAACAAAGCACCTGGCAACCTGAATACACAAAAGAACAACCAATCAGGCACCAACAGACAAGCAGTGAACCACCTGTCAATCAGCAGGGTCTCCTGGCCAATCCTGGAAGGACACGGATCTCATCAAGATCCCCTGACCAACCCCAGGAGGACAAGAGACCCTAAAAATCTCCCTTTCCTATCCCAAGCCCTCTCTTCCTGCCATAAAACCAATAAAATTCCAATCAGGCTAAGCCTGGGTTCAACTCCCCTAGACCTGCTCTGTTGAACTCGAGGGTCTTGCCCAGATCAAATCTCAAAAAGCCTTGTTCAGCAGACTTTTAATCTGCATCATTTTGGTCACCAGTGCCTGACCTTACAAATTAATGAATTGGAATTCTAGTATGTATGTGATCCTGACTAAAATAGATATGCTTCTGAGAGTTGTATCCTTTTATTAATGTTATAACTAAGTCTAAGTCTACACAGTTGAGACCTTCAAGTCTTAGCCCCAAATATACTCTCTGTCTCATTGTATGACTTCTCTGAATGGTAACATTGCCATATTCCCCTAAAGGTAATAAATATATGTTTTTAAATGAAAAAAATATACATAATTTGTGAATGTTTATTTTTTTTCAAATCAGTTTCCCAAATTCTACTGACACAGAAACAAGGAAATAAAACCACAAAAACTCACATGTAACAAAGATGACACATTAGATCTACTTTCTGCAAACTAAAGGACATGAATCTCAACTTAGGTATCCATTATTAATTTCTTCTATATTATGTTTAAGAGGATAATGAAGACAGGTGAAATATACAACTCATCAAACTCCATTATTAAATATTATTTAGAAATGTGTAAAAATAAATAAAAAAAGGAAAAAAAGAAATATGTAATCATAAGTGTTCTTGGACTTCTAACACTTTGCTTTAAGGTCCCCCAATTCTAGTTTGCTATGCTATTCTGAGAGAAAAGCTGAGGAAATGTGTTAGAGCTTGCAATTAGTCATTGTTTTAGTCAGTTCTTTCACTGCAGTGGCCAAAAGATCTGATAAAAACAATCTTAGGAGGATAAGTTTATTTGGGGTCTCACAGTTTCAGAAGTCTCAGTCCATAGATTATAGGCTCCATTCCTTAGGTTCTGAAGTGAAGCAGAAGAAAAAAAATC
This sequence comes from Marmota marmota marmota, assembly GCF_001458135.2. NCBI lineage: Eukaryota > Metazoa > Chordata > Mammalia > Rodentia > Sciuridae > Marmota > Marmota marmota. The sequence goes on from NW_026000316.1 coordinate 7,573,991, forward strand.
TGTAAACATGGAAAGAGGAAGGAGAGAGAGAGAGAGAGAGAGAGAGAGAGAGAGAGAGAGAGAGAATGAATACACACTATGCTCAACAAGGACAAAAGCACACCCCTAGGGATCCATCTCCTCCAGCCCCACCCTAGTTACTTAGAGTTACCACCCACTTAATCCGTATCAGGGGACTAATGCACTGATTAGGATAAGGCTCTCATAACTCAATCCTTTCACTTCTAAACTGTTTTGCATTGTCTTACACATAAGCTTTTGGAGGACACATTACACCTAAAACATTACAATCATACACTCTCAACTCAGAGAGAATAGTTCTCTATTGAAAACCAATCATATGTCTACATTATGGAGAAATTCAGAGACAGAAAGGTCAGTGAGGTTTACCCACTCACCTCCCAAACACATCCAACTCTATTTTTTATGATTTGTGCCTTAGTACAAATGATAGCTTAGAGACAATTCATGTCAAATATTAGCTTCCGGTATCTGTTCAGTTATTCTTAAATTCCTACTTCTGAAACTGACATTTCTTGATCCTTTTTGTATTTAGAAGGCCCTCCAATAAGAAGTTGACAATTTTTCTTTTTTATATGCTAGACAGGAAATCATTATTTGTCAAAATATTTTATATAGTGCATAATATGATGGTTTGGATGTAAGATGTCCCCTCAAAACTCCTGTGTTAATGCAGGGACATTTGTGGATGAAGTGACCGGATTGTGAGAGCTGCAAATTTAATAGGTCCATCCTAGTTTGAATGGATGGATTAGGTGGTAACTGTAAGTAGGTAGGGCATGGCTAGAGGAGATGGGTCACTGGAAGCATGCCCTGGAAGGGTTCATTTTCCTTGACCCCTTCCTTTCTGATTCCTGGTTGCCATGAGCTAAGAAGAATTTCTTGCCAAGCCCTCCCACCATGATGTTCTGCTTCACCTTGGGTACAGACCAATGGACTCAGCCCATGATGGACTAAATTTTCTGAAACTATGAGCCAAAATGAACTCTCTTCCTCTAAGTTTTTCTTGACAGGTGTTTTGATCACAGCAAGGCAAAGCTGAATAACACAATATTCACATTCAACATATTATTATTCTATCCTTCAATCAAGACTTTCTGAATTGGAATGAAGACACTTCAGAACAAATATTTGCTGCAAAATAATCAATATTTTAGGATGATGTATGCATAGATGAACAATTATATGGTTTTGAACAATGGATTTTATGTGCAATTTAAGTTTTTAAATATGAAATTTTAAAAATTTTATAGAGATATACTTTAATAAAATTAAATCCTTATCATTGATATTTTTAAAATGAAGAAAACTTGCTATCAATGCTTTTGAGATGGAACAGAAGTCTAATAAATGAAAACAGCCTCTTAGAGATAGAAGTTCTCCAGCAAGAAGAGAAAATTAAAATTATCTGAATAAGTGGGCCGAACCTATGTGAATGTCTTTTTCATTGCCAAAGAATTACAAATGTATTTCAATAAAGTACCATGATAAATGAGAGGGAGTATAGAACAGTAGAGGGGTTATAGAACCAGAGTGCCTAAAATCACATCCCAATTCCAGTACTCACTAACTTTGAATTCTTGGACTTATTAAGTAATCTCGCTTCTGTGCCCCAATTTCCTCAAGTAAGGTCACTAAATTCAAATGAATTAGTGAATGTAAAATTCTAAGACCTGCATTTGGCACAAAATTGGTGAGAAGTGGTAGCTACAATTTCAGAGTCCCAAAGCACACCTTATTCTTCTCAGATCACTCATTCTATAGAAAATACCATATACAAAATTTTTCAGTGGATACTATTGCAATGCACCAGTGATGTACATGCAAAACAAACTTACATCACTTGATGCATAATGATCACCAAACTTGTGGTGGCAAACTTGTCTGAGCAGTGGAATCTCAGGGTTGAAATCCCCCACACTAGACATACAAAATCAGAATTTTTGGATGTAGAAGCTAAGAATCCATATATTTTTAAATGCCTTAAGTGACTTTCACCAGCATGACACAGATCATCAGACTAGGTTTGAGAATCACTGGTTTAGGTAATATCAAACTTTCATATGATCAACTGGAAGCATCTAAAACCCATTGATCTCTGTAAGCACTTTCATACCAGATTAGAACTATCTATGTGTCTCATAACTTCCACTTAGTATCTGTGAACCCCTTGAGTGTGACTCTATTTGATTGTATCTACACGTCTCCTCTGCTAGTGTCCCTATGCCCCTGAGCAGATATCTATTGAAGTACCTGATCAGCAAATGATATTTAACATAACATTGGTTAAAAGATAAATCATTGGGCAGATAAAATCCTATTGTTACACAGCAATGACTCCCCCCATGGAGCTGAGGCAGTCCTCAGTTAAGGGTTCTTGAGATCAAGCTGAAAAGATATCAGATGTTTTACACATAGCATAAGGCATGAGTTTATTAGAAGAGATAGGAAAAAGGAAAAATGGACACTCTCAAAGGAGAGAGTTGGTCCTCAGAGAGGATAGGAACCACATGCTTTCCCTGCCCTCCAGTTTCATTGGGGGTTCTAGGAAAGTTTCCAGATATACCTCTTGATTTTTGACTGACAGTAGGACTGCATCAGACTTTCAAGTCTTCACTGTGCATGGCCTTACCCCATGGAGGAAATATTTTACTATTATAATGATATACTAAAGATCCAAAACAATTATAGGTCACTTTGGCCCATGCTGACCAGTTTTAATTGGAAGTGTTCTTATAGATTTTATGGCTAGGAGGTCTAATTATACTATCTCCCTGCTCTAGAAAGGGGTCTGTGTAAAGTTCACAAAAATTCTCTCATTTGGGGTAATCTGTGTTCTTATTGGCAGAGAGAAGTATTTGGACCTTAATTTCTCCAGGAGATAACAGATTGTTTGCTGAACAAGGTAATATGTCCTAGTGAATTATACCAGACAGGTCTTAGGTAAATTTTATTTTAATAGAAAGCATGTGGGGGTAGGAACAGTGGGCCCAGTTTATAGAATGATTCCCTTAACCTCATGTCCCCACCATTTGTGTCTGTCTGATATCTAACAATGTTACTTTACTTTTTTCCTCCTGTAATAAAAGAACAATTGTTCAATTTTGGAAATTAAGATTTATTTTACATTAATCAAAGGAAGATGTATTAAAAGAAACAATGGACAGAATATCCAAGAATTACAGGATAACATCAAAAGACCAAATCTAATATTTATCAGGATAGAGGAAGGCACAGAGATTAACCAAAGGAATGCACAATCTCTTTAATGAAATAATACCAGAAAATGTCCTAAACATGAAGAATAAATTGAAAAATCAAATACAATAGGCTTATAGGACACCAAATGTACAAAATTACAACAGATCTACACCAAGGCACATTATAATGAAAAAGTCTATCATTCAGAATAAGGATAGAATCTTAAAAGCCACAAGAGAGAGGAATCAGATTTCATATAGGGGAATACTGATTCTTATCTTGACAGATTTTTCAACCCAGACTCTCAAAGCCAGGCAATCCTGGAAGAACATATACCAAGCTTTGAAAGAAAATGGATGCCAATCAAGAATCTTTTATCCAGGAAAATTTAGCTTCATATTTGATGACTAAAATAAAAACCTTCCATTATAAACAAAAGTTAAAAGAATTTACAGCAAAAAATCCTGTACTAGAGAACACTCTTGGCTAAATATTTCACGAAAATAAAATAAAAACTAACAATGCAAATCTGTAAAGGGAGAAAAGGACAATCAAAGGAGAAACCAAGTAAAGGTAAAAACCAAACATAAACCAAACTGACCAGGAATACAAACTATGTCTCAATAATAACCCTGGATGTCAATGGGCTAAACTCATCAATTAAAAGGCATAGACATGCAGATTGGATTTTTTTTAAAAAGAGGCCCAACAATATGCTGCCTTCAAGAGGCTCATCTCACAGGAAAAGATACCTACAGACTGAAGGTGAAAGAAGGAAAAAATCATATTACTCACATGGACCATATAAAAAAGCAGGAGTTTCCATCTTCATATCTGATAAAGTGGACTTCAAACCAACGTTAGTGAAAAGGGATAAAGAAAGTCATTTCATACTACTTAAGGGAATCATACATCAGTAAGATATAACAATAATAAATATCTATGCCTCAAACAACGGGGCATCTATGTATACCAAACAAACACTTCTCAACTTCAAGAATCAAATAGACCATAACAGAATAATACTAGGTGACTTTAACTCACCTCTCTTATCAGTGGATAGATCTTTCAAACAAAAAATAAACAAAGAAACTGTAGAACTCAATAAAACAATGAACAATTTCGATTTAACAGAAATATATATATAATTCCATCCATTAAAGAGTGTATACACTTTTTTCTCAGCAGCACATGGATCCTTCCCCAAAATAGAACCTATATTATGGGACAAAGCAAATATTATCAAATACAAAACAGAGAGATACTACCCTGCATTCTTTCAGATTATAATGGGATGAAATTAGAAATCAATGATAAAATAAAAAATAGAAGCTACTCCAACACCTACAGACTAAATAATATGCTATTGAGTGACACATGGATAACTGAAGACAACATGGAGAAGATAAAAAAATTATTAGAGGTAAATGAGAACTCTGATACTAACTAAAATTAGGGTTGGAATCAATAAAATTGAAACAAAAGAAACAACTCAAAAAATTGACAAAAAATTGGTTCTTTGAAAAAATAAATAAAATTGGTAAATCCTTAGGCACCCTAATGAAAAGAAAGAGAAAAATCAAATCACTAAACTTCATGATAAAAAAGGAAATATCACAACAGACACTATTGAAATACAGAAGGTAATCAGAAACTATTTTGAAAATTTATACTCAAATAAAATAGAAAACCTCAAAGACACTGAAAAATTTGAAGAAGCATATGATTAATCCAAACTGGATGAAGAGGACATACACAACTTAAACAGATCAATTTCAAACAAGGAAATAGAAGATCTACCAACCAAGAAAAGTCCATAACAAGACAGATTCTCAGCCAAGTTCAAAAGACCTACAAAGAAGAACTAATACCAATACTCCTCAAATTGTTCCATGAAATAGAAAACCAGGAAACCTCTCCAAACTCATTCTGTGAGGCTTGTTTCACCCCGAAACCAAAAATAGAAAGAGACACATCAAAGACAGAAAATTTCAGACCAATATCCCTGATGAACATATGCAAAAATTCTCAATAAAATTTTGGCAAATCACATATAAAAACATATTTAAAAAATAGTGCATCATGATCAAGTGGGGTTCATTCCAGGGATACAATGTTGGTTCAATATATGGAAATCAATAAATGTAATCCATCACACCAATAGACTTAAAGATAAGAATCATTTGATTATATTAATTGATGCAGAGAAAGCATTTGACAAAATACAGCACCCTTTCATGTTCAAAACACTAGAAAACTAGTGAGAGTAGGAACATATCTCAACATTGTAAAAGCAATCTATGATAAACCCAAGGTGAACATTATCCTAAATTGAGAAAAATTGGAAGTATGCCCTCTAAAAAAATAGAAAGAATAAGGTATGCCATCTTTCACCACTTCTATTTGACATAGTCCTTGAAACTCTAGCCAGAGTAATTAGACAAGTGAAAGAAATTAAGGGATATGAATAGGTCAAGAAGAATTCAAACTACCATTATTTGCTGAGGACATGATTCTATTCCTGGAGGAGCCAAAGAATTCCACCAGAAAACTATTAGAATTAATAAATGAATTCAACAAAGTAGCAAGATATAAAATTGATACCCATAAATCAAGTGCATTTCTATACATCAGTGATGAATCCTCTGAAAGAGAAAATAGAAAAACTACTCCATTCACAATAGCCTCAAAAAATATAAAATACTTGGGTATCAATCTAAACAGAGAAGTAAAAGACCTCTACATTGAAGACTACAGAACATTAAAGAAAGAAATTGAAGAAGACCTTAGAAGATGGAAAGATTTCCCATGCTATTGGATAAGTACAATCAATATTGTCAAAATGGCCATATTACCCAAAGGGCTATGCAGATTCAATGCTATTTTTATTAAAATCTCAATGGCATTCTTCAGAGACATAGAAAAAGCCATACTGAAATTCATTTGGAAAAATAAGAGATCCAGAATAGCCAAAGCAATCCTTAGCAAGAAGAGTGAGGCAGGAGACATCACAATACCAAATCTTAAACTATATTATAAAGCTAGAGTAACAAAAATGGCATGGTACTGGCACCAAAATAGACTTGTAGACCAATGATACAGAATAGAAGACACAGAGACAAACCCCCATAAATACACTTACCTCATACTAGACAAAAGTGCCAAAAATATACATTGGAGAAAAGATAGCCTCTTTAACAAATGGTGGTGAGAAAACTGAAAATCCATATGCAGCAAAATGCAACTAAACTGGTATCTCTCACCATGCACAAAACTCAACTCAAAGTAGATCAAGGACCTAAGAATTAGACCAGAGACCCTACACCTAATAGAAGAAAAATAAACCCAATTCTTCATCATGTCAGATTAGGCCCCCAACTTCCTTAACAAGCCTCCTAAAGTGCAAGAAATAAAGTCAAGAATCAATAAATGGAATGTATTCAAACTAAAAAGCTTTTTAGCAAAAGAAACCAGCAATGAGGTGAAGAGGGAGCCTACATATTGGAAGCAAACTTTTGCCACACACATGTCAGATAGAGCACTAATTTCCAGGACATAAAATAACTCAAAATTCTTAACACTAAAAAAATAACAAACAACCCAATCAATAAATGGGCTAAAGAGCTGAACAGACACTTCTCAGAAGAAGATACACAATCTATCATCAAATATATGAAAAAAAATTCAATATCTTTAGTAATTAGAGAAAGGCAAATCAAAAGTACTCTAAGATTTCTTCTCACTCTATTCTGAATGGCAGCTATCAAGAATACAAGCAACAATAAGTGTTGGAAAGGATATAGGGGAAAAAGGCACACTCATACCTTGCTAGTGGGACTACAAATTTGTGCAACCAATCTAGAAAGCAGTATGGAGATTCCTTAGAAAACCTGAAATGGAACCACCATTTGGCCCAGCTATCCCACTCCTCGGTCTATACCCTAAACACTTAAAAACAGCATACTACAGTAACACATGCACTTCAATGTTTATAGCAGCACAATTCACAATTCTAAACTGTGGAAGCAACCTTCAATAGAGGAATGGATAAAGAAACTGTGCTACATATACGCAATGGAATATTACTCAGCATTAAAAGAGAATAAAATTATGGTATTTGCAGGTACATGGAGTTGGAGAATATCATGCTAAGCAAAGTAAGCCAATCCAAAAAACCAAAGGATGGATGTTGTCTCTGATAAGTGGATGCTGATCCATAGTGGGGATGTGTGGGGAGAATGGAGGAACTTTGATTGGGCAAATGGGATGGAGGGAAAATGAGGGGGCATTGGGGTAGAAAAGATGGTGGAATGAGATGAACTTCATTACCCTAGGTACATATATGACTGCACATGAGGTGTGACTCTACATTATTACAACCAGAGAAATGAAAATTTGTCCTCCATTTGTAAACTGAGTCAAAATGCATTCTACTATCATGTATAACTAATTAGAACAAATAAAAAAGTTTAAAAAGGAAGATATATTTAAAGAGCTAACTTTAAATACTGAAATATCAGCAATATCTGACAAAATTCAACAAAATTGAAACATATACCATGGTTCATAATCAAACATATATTAATTTCCTGCCTTGATACAAAAAAAAAAAGTTTTGAAGTAGTTTGTCAATCTACTTTACGTGTTTATTAAAATGCCTAAAAAATGACCAAAGCAAAGAAGGTTGATTTGACTGGTTTTGTTTTCTTAATCATCCAAATGAGTCAGATATTTGCCAATTTGTCAGTCAACTTTCTGGCACTCAATTAAATGGATTCAACTGTAATGGCCATCCTGATTTTCTGTTCAAATATAAACAGAATACTCCATTAAGTCTGTTTTCATTTATGTGCTAGCCAGTTGATAAGATGAACCTGGCCTTATTAGCTGTTATCAGAGTCAAAACTATAAATTGAAATGTATTCATTTTAATGAAGTAAGAACTTTGTATTTTTTGTCCACATATCCTCTAAAAGAATTTTAGAACTAGGCATACTTTCTCGTATATTTTTAACTTAATATGAAAGAAAATTCCCTATGAGTTTAAATATCAGCCAACACATATATTTATATTTATGTGTATATAAGTTCTTACATATTGTAAATAAATGTTTTTCAATAAAAATAGGAACAGCACCATTTAAAAGGTATCCCATGAAAGGTTCCATGCCACTACCATGGCAACTTGATATCATCATATTCATTTAAAAATATTATCAAATTCTTGTTTATTTTTTTGGGGGGTACAGGGAATTAAACCCAAGGGCACTTAAACACTGAGCCACATCCCCAGCTCTGTTTATATTTTTTTTACTTTGAGACAGGGTCTCATGAGGTTGCATATAGTCTGTAAATTGTGGAGGTTTGCTTCATACCTGTGATCATTCTACTTCAGCCTCATGACCTACTTGGATTAGAAACATGCACCACCATGCCTGGCTCATGTTCTTTGAAAGGAGAAATTTTATATTATTTATTTTTCTCCATGAATTTATACTTCATTTCCTATTCATTTACTAAATTTTATCCTAATGAAATATATTTTATGGTTTAAAAACTTTTATTTATCACTCTATCTCACATAAATATAAATTAATATTTATTTCTATTTAATGTGATCACGAGATACTAAGTGTTAAGTTCTAAATTTTTTCATCCAGCCTGAGTTATGATTAAACTTATTTTTAAAAAAATTCAATTGCCATAGGGCTGAGGTTGTGGCTCAGTGCTAGAGTGCTCATCTAGCGTGCATGAGGCACTAGGTTTGATCCTCAGCACCATATAAAAATAAAATAAAGATATTGTGCCCACCTAAAAAAAAAACTAAAAAAAATAAATATTTAAAACAATACAATTTCCTGGTGTCATGGTGCACATCTATAATCCCAGTGGTTCAGGAAGCTGAGACACAAGGATCTTACGTTGGAGGCAAGCCACAGCA
>NW_026000316.1:7589014-7620957 GCF_001458135.2 Marmota marmota marmota
ATGATTTGGCTCAAATCCATAACAGCTGATATCCAGAACTCCAGTTTGGCTACCCTTACATCTGCAACAGAACCAGATATCTATTTTATTATTAACCTTTCCCACATCATGAAGTTCTATTTTGTTTTTTGAGCTCATACAGACCTAGGTTAATGTTTTGCTGATCAGTTCTATTTTTTGACTGTGGAGTTTTTAAACATTGCAATGGAGATTTCACCTGTAAAAAGTTATAAGGCCTTTACTATTATGTTATGTGTTGTATTATATTATGTGTGCACACTTGTGTTTTATGTTGTATGTTTGTATGTACATATGTCCATATATCATATATGATGAGCGCTCATGAAAAAATGGATCCAATTTTTTTTTTATTCACTTGATTTAAATGGTTTAATTTAAATTGGGTAAACAGCTGTTGAGGATTTTTTAATATGTGAACAAAAAAGGAGGTTAACAGATCTGTTTGTTTACTTTCACCTTTTCTTTTCATTATATTTAATAATTCTGTTCAAGATAGTGTAAATGGTTCAGAAAATTGTTTTCTTTTAGTGCCTTCTGGAATGTTACATAATTTTTTCTTTAGCCATTATTGCCAGAATTCTTATCTTCATCCCAGTGCCGGTGAAGACAAAGATAAAACCAATCTACAGCTTCTGCAATAGCTATCACTGAACTGCTTGCAGAACTTGCCTGGACTATGTATCACTTGTATGCATTGTGAACTCACTTGTATGCATTGTGAACTATCTGTTGGTGCAGAGACTTGTGGTAGTGTTGGTGTATTTTTGCTGATGGTGTCATTGGTGGTACAATTTTTCCAAAAGGAGCCATCAATTGACTTGATGTATCTTCCTCCCTTCTGTTTGTGATGGTCGTTCAGCTAAAATTTGTGGGCCAACAGAGGTGAGGCAAAGAACCTCACACCTCCTCTGGTACAAAGACCTATCCACAGGTGTGGCTGTATGCTGGACCGGTAGTCAATGACCGGTAAGATCCAATTGCAATGGTACCAATCTAAGACAGGAGGCTGACGTCTTGAGGTCAGCTCATCTGATGACAGGTAAGGACCATATGTAGTATTGGACAACCTAAGGCAGGCACGGTCCCCAAGCCACATGCTTGTTGTTTAAACAGAGAGGGGGAGATGTTGAGAGCCACAGCCGAAGGGGCCCCAGCAAACTTCCAGCTGCCAGCAAACTTCCAACTGCCAGCTGATGATTGGCTCACAGCGGCCCCAGCAAACTTCTAGCTGACAACTGATTGGCTCCTCTGCGGTGATGCTCATTGGCTGTTTCCCCACCCTTTCAAGCCACGGAGCTACTCATTGGGGGACTTTTTTGGGCTCCGCTCACGTGACCCAGCCAATCGGCCTCAAGAGCAGGAGGAGTGGAGGAGGTTGAGAGGCTTGTGGGAAGCCCGTGGTGGCAGTTGGGCTCTGAGGGTTTTCCTGAGGAGCTGTGTGGTGCAGTGTGTGTGTTCTAAAAATAAAGTTTGTTTCTTTTGACAAGTGGCTCCTGAATTGTGCCCAGCCAGACTGCGGCAGAGAAGTGTTTTGTTTTTTGTTTTGTTTTTTTAAGGGTAGAGTTATTCAAATGTTTTATTACTGATTTTCCAGAATGTTTTTTGATTTTGGATTCCACTGTGATTATTTCACATTGTACTATCAATACATGGTAAAATGTCTATAAGAAAGCAGGTGTTTAATATTTGATAAACCAAATTAACAATGCCTATTTATTTTCTCTCTTAATCATTCCATGGCCAAAAAGTATGGGATATGCTATCTTCCATCTCTCTCTTTTATTTAAATATTTATTTTTTAGGTGTAGATGGACACAACCCAATGCCTTTATTTTTTCATATAACTACTGATACACACTTTTAAAAAAAAATCTTGTTTATTTTGAAGTCATTTTTCAGATATGTCAGATCACTGCTTTCAGACTTGCCTCTCTCAAATCCATTCTTACCCATATGTTGGTAGGGACTTTCTAAAATATTAGTCTAACTATATAACTCTCCTTCTTAAAACATTTAAGTGTCCTTCCCATTCTCCATAGAATGAAGTTCCAATTCAATAACACGATCTATATCCCACATGGCTCTTCTGCTTTGTCTTTTACTACTCATTGATGTTTGCCTTGCTTTAGCCACCCAAAGAGCATATAAGCCTTTCTATATTCCTGTGATTTTAGTTTTTGTCAAAGCCATTTCTTCAACCTCATACATTCCAAAGTCTACAATATCTTCATCTGGTGAGCCCTGTACATAATGTCCTCTGAAAAGTTCTTACTCAGGGTAACTATGATGACTGACACCCAAAAACAATTCAATAGCATTTTTTATATTTCCACACACCTCACTGATATAATCTGTGCATAATACCATGTTCATAATTTTCTGAGAAAAAGAAATGAAAATCATAGTATGTATTTCAACTAAAGCCAATAAGGATAAGACTTTAAATTTCTTCAGATAAAAGCACTTATTTTAAATATTGATATATATTTTACATTGTTACTTAATTGGACTTAGCTTCTTGATAATGTCTCCTAGTACCATTACGATAAAATGTTGATTTGTACACATAAAATGTTGATTTGTACACATTTTTTTTTGGTAGCGGGAGGAGAACACTAATTACTTCCTTTGCATTTGAGAAAGAGGCTCAGTCCTGAAGGGGGGAATGAAGAATAGAATTATAAAGATTTATCTAACAGCCCATCATTCTACCCAGGCAAATTAACTATGAATGAGATTGCTAAGGATTTTATCAGTGTTTGAAACTGACATATAATGAATTAACATAAACTTGCATAGAGTCCCATTGTTTCCTCTGAGAAAATGTCTTCTTATGACCCTGGGAGATAACTCAGTTAAATAAAAGTTCAACACAGGTGATTTTCCAGAACAATTTTGTGTGTATTCAATTATCATGGATAAACTAATCATTTTTATCTCTACCTAAACCTGCTTTTCTTCTTGTTTTCCTTTTTGCAAATGACACCATAAAATAAATTACAGAAACTGCCAAGTTATCTCTGATTTATTTTTTCCTTTACAACTCACATTCAATCACTTTATAATGTTCTGTCAATTACATATCCAAAATAATAACTTCCTTTCCATTACTCTTATTACCATTCTATTTCAGGCCTTCATCATAACTTTAATAATTTTCTAACCAGTTATCCTACCTCCAGATGTAAATTACAAAAGCCAATTCATACTTCGTAGCATAAAGGTATGTACTCTTGAACCACAGTGTCTGGGTTTATTACCTTAGTTCTGCCATTGCCACTCTGGGTAATGTTAGATAAGATATTTGGCTTTTGTGTACTTCATTCTTCTGAAAACTGCAAATGATAGTAGTATCTAACTCTGTGGTGTATTCTAAGTATTAAAAATTATTTAAAAGATCTCACTTAGAAAATTTCCTGGAACAAGTAAATGTTGCATATATATGAGCTAATGGTAGGAGTAAACATAGTAAAACATTGCTGAACTTATTATGCCCCTGATTAACCCCCTTGATTTCCTCGTTGCCTAGGTACATGTTCCTTATCATATTAAGGACATATAACACCTTTCAAAAGCTAACTCTAGCTGATGAATACCAGTTTAATTTGTTAACTATCAAATAGAATTTTGACTTCACTAAATTATTTGACATTCTCTGAACAAAATATCTACTTTTCTGGAATGTCACCTTGAAAACATGTATCTATCCTTCAACTTCTAGTGATAGCTTCTACCCATAAACTCAACTAATTAATTTCATCCTTATTCTGAAATGGAATTAATGCTGTTTTCTTTGCATTCTCTCCAATACTGCTTTACCCAATATTCATTCAACAAATATTTATTGACTGCCTATTACCTGCCAGGTACTATTCAAAGCATTGGAGTTTTACTATTGATTGATTGATTTACTATTGATTGAAACACAGTCACTCATTTTATTCCGATAAAATAATAAACAAATATGTGATTCATTGGGACTCTTCAGCACATGAACCCCTGCAGAACATGGATTGGAATAACAATCCCTCAAAGAAAATATTTTTTCAAAGTGAGAGATTACCCTAAGTAGAATGATATATTTAAAATGCTAAAGAAAAAATACTCTCAAATGATGACAAAAATATATGTTTTAGAAAAGATAGCTTTAAAAAAAGTGCTTGGAAAACTGGATATAATATGTAGGTAGAAGAATGAAACTTGATCCTTATCTCTTACCTTGCACAAAAGTCAACTCAAAGTGCATGAAAGACTTACACCAGAAAATTACAACTGCTAGAAGAAAAATAGAGTCAACACTCCATCATATAGGTGCAGGCACCAATTTCCTCAAAAAGACCATAAAGTTCAAGAAATAAAACCAACAATCAATAAGTGCAATGGTATCAAATGGCAAAACATTTGCACAGCAAAGGAAACAAGAACATGAAGAGAGAGCCTATAGAAAGGGAGAAAATCTTGTCCAGATATTCCTCTGATGGGGGATTAATACCAAGAATATATAAAGAACTAAAATAATTGAACACCAAAATAACAAATAACCCAATCAATAAATGGGCAAAAGAACTAAACAGATGCTTCTCAAAAGAAATACACATGGCAAATAAAAATATATTAAAAATAAAGTTTCAACATCCCTAGAAATCAAAGAAATGCAAATTAAAACAACACTAAGATTTCTTCTCACTGCAGTTAGAATGGCAATCATCAAGATCACAAATAATAAAGAATGTTGGCAAGGTTGTATGCTTTACATTATTGTTGGGACTGCAAATTAGTACAATCACTTTGGATAGCTATATGGAGATTACTTAAAAGACTAGGAATGAAACTACCATAAGACAAAGCTATCCCACTCCTTGGTATTTATTCAAAAGAAATAAAATCAGCATACTATAGTGATACAGAAATACCAGTGTTTACAGTAGGACAATTCACAATATCCAAGTCATGGAACCAACCTAGGTTCCCATCAACAAATGAATGGATAAAGAAAATGTGAGATATGTAGAAACTAGAGCAAAGTAAAGAAAAGTGGGGTGGAGGAGATTCCATGAAAATAGAGGGGAGATTAATGGAGAAGAGGAAGGGTATTGAAGGTAAATGGAGAATGGATGGGAAATGGGAGGAAATGTGGAATGAAATTGACAAACATACTATGTACATATCTGAATATATAACCATGAATTCCACCTTTGTGTATATCTATAGAGCAACAAATAAAAATATATAAATAGAAGTGAGATCATTAGATTAGAGAAAGAGAATGAGGGGGAGGAAAGATGGGAGGGAAAGTGAAAGCATTGGGGACCACACTGGAGAAAATTATAATCCATGCATTTTTGATTATGTCAAAATGAACCCTAATCTTAAGCATACCTCTAATGCACGAAGGAAAACATTTAAAAAACATATTGTAAAGGAAGACTACTATACCTAGCAAAGTTGACCTTAGAAATGAAGCAGAGATACAGACTTTTTCAGACAAATAAAACCTGAGGGATTTCATTATATTATACCTCTTTTACAAGAAATTCTAAGGGGAGTTCTTCGTGCTGAAATAAAAGAATACTAATTAGTAACACAGAATCATCTGAAGGCATAAAACTCACTGGTAAAAATAAACCTAGTAAAATTCACAATAATAATGGTGTATAAATTACTTATATCTTCAGCATAAATTTTAAAACAAAACTATTGAAGATAATATTACCAAGAGGAAGAATACACTGTATAAAAGAAGGTAAATTGCAAGAAAGCAAACTTAAAACACTGGAGGGTAGAGTAAAGGTGTAGAATATTTTTATGTGATGAAAATTGAGTTTTTGTTAGCTTAATGTAGCCTTTTATAAAGATAATTTTGTAATACTCAAGGTATCCAGAAAACAAAAACCTAAAGTCAACATGCAAAAGATTAAAAGTAAGGAATAAAAGCATAGCACTACAGAAAAATCACATGCACAGAAAAATAAAGCAAGAGGAATAAAGAAAAAAGATCAATAATTAACAAAATGGCAATAGCAAATCAATATCTAGAAATAATTATCATGAATAAAAATGGATTAAATTTTCCAATAAAAATACACTGAAAGGTGCTGGGGTTGTGGCTCAGTTGTTTAGTGCTTGCTTAGCATGTGTGAGGCACTGGGTTTGATTCTCAGCACCACATGTAAATAAATACATAAATAGATCCATCAACAACTATAAAAAAATTTTAAAAAGACATAGAATGGCTGACTAGATTTGAAAAAAATAAGAAAGTGACAAATATATATGTGTTGCTTGTAAGAGACTTACCTAAAAACATATTATATGCCAATGGAATCCAAAGAGAACAGGAGAAACTATACTTAGATAAAATAGATTTTAAGCCAAACACTGTGAAACAAGATAAGGAAGATTAGTATATTATGATAAAGGAGTTAATTCATCAAGATGATTTAACAATTTTAAATATATATGTATCCAACAATGGAGTACCTAAGTATATAAGGGAAACAAATAGTAATAAATATGTGATGGGAGAGATACGCCATAATATGATAATATTAGAGGACTTCGATATTCCACTTTCAGTAATAGATCATCCAAATGAGAAATCAGAAACATAACATCTCACTTAAACCACACTTTAGACCAAACAGACCTATAAGTCATATACAGAATATTCCTGGATGCATATATCTTTCTAAGATTGAATCATGAAGAAATAAAAACCTAACAGATCAATAATGATCAATAATATTGAATTGGTAATTAAAATGTATTTCCATTGAAGAAACCATAAGTTGTTAACTTCAATTCTGAATTTTACCAGATATCTAGATAATAATCATTGCCAACTATTCTCAAATTATCTCCCTAAAGTGAAAGAAATAAATTCTTCCAAACTCATTCTATTAGGCCAGCACTGTCATAATATCAGAACCAATAAGAAAACAACAAAAATAAAGCTACTGGCCAATATCTCTGATTAACATAAATGTAAAAATCTTCAACAAAATACTAGAAAACTAAATCCAACATCACATTCTAACACAAAATAGTAGTCATAACACAAAATAGTAGTTATTCCGAGGATACAAGAGTGTTTGAACATACAAAAATTAATAAATGTGATTCACTACATCAACGTAATAGAGGGAAAAAAACATAATCATCTCAGAAGCATTTGAAAATATTCAATATCTTTTCATGATAAAGACTTTCCAAAGATTAGTATAAAAGTAATGTACCTCAACAATAAATTTAAAATATGACAAGCCTACAGCTAACATCATGATCAACAGTAAAATGAAAGATTTTACTCTAATATCAAGAATAAGACAAGGGTTTTCATTCTCACTATTTCTAATTGATATAGAAATTTAACCCAGAGCAGTTAGACAGCAGAAAGAAATTAAAGGCATCTACATTGGAAAGGAAAAAATTATAGTACCTCTGTTTACAGATTGCATGACCTTATACATAGAAAACTGCCACAGCCTTTTCATCTCTCAATCATGGCCATTAATTAAGGGGATATAAGATGAGGGGCAATGAGGGATGAAGAAAAGACAGACACCCTGTTGAGAATTTCTAAGAAAGTAAACTTCAAGAGTTTTTTCCACAATGAAGTGAAAAGTATACAAGGTAAATAGCTTAATTTAAACATTCCACAATATACATATAAAAACACCATGTTGTATACCATAAATATATACAGTTTTAATTTGCCAATTAAAACATATAATAAGTAATAATATATTCTCTTAAAGTATGACTGCTAGCTACTCATACAGGATTTGCTTTCTAAATCCTTGGACACAGATTCTTTTTATTTACTAATGAAGTACAATCTCTTCCAAACCAGGACTTGCCTTTACATAAATCCTCCTTCTCTGGTTTTCAGAAAGTATTTTTATTTGAAAATTTAAAAATATATGTATGTGCTCACCACTATCTTCCTCTTGCTTTTTTGCCACTTGATATTGATAATTACCTTTAATAGGTAATCTTGATCAAATCAATTGGATAAAATACTATAGAATACATTTTTTAAATTACTTGTGATTATTATAGCTGTACCTTTGAACAAAATTTGCAAGAATGAGTTCACTCAGTTCCAGACCTTACCAATTTGTGTTTGAGTCACTCATGCCCAAGCTGATTTACCTATATGAGTTGCTGCAAAAAAAAAAAAAAATTTCAATAATAATTTTTATCTATTGCATTTTTACAAAAGCAGTAATATGTTTTCATTGGAGAAAATGTGAAAAATTTTTAAAAATAGAATGAGATTAAAAGCATATATCATCACTTGTTAGCATTTTGATATATATCTATCATTGTTTTATGTATGCACTTTATATTAACTTTTAAAAACCATAATCGTGATCATATTTATATGCTTTTTTTGTAACATACTACTTTCTTTTAATAAATACAGCCATGTCACTAAGCATTTTCAAAAAGGGATGATAAATCTAAGGTCCTAATATTTCATGTGAATATTATATGATAATTTACTTAATTTTCTGATGTTTGAGCATTCAGATTATTTCCCCTTTTTTGCTATTATAACAAAATTATTTCAAAAATCATCAGTATTGATTCCTATTAAGGAATTTCTCTATATAATTTATTCAGGATGGTAGGATGGTTTTAAATTTTCCTTTTTGCATTAAAATATTAGTCTTTGGTGACATTATCAATGTTGTCTTTTCTATTTTGACAAATATACAGATTTACAGAATACATAGTTTAAATTTGTTTAATAAAATAATTTAAGTAATTTTGGTATGCATTTTTCATTTCTTTAATTTTAGGTGTCCTTGCTGATCTTTAATTTTTAATTGATGTAAAATTTGGTTATAGAATTATAATTCACACTATATTTGGAAAAAAAATGAAATTATAATTGGGGTAGTATAACAAATTTGTAAAGGAGATGGGAATAAAAGATGTGAATAGGTTGGTTGTTTACTGTAAGGTTTTAATATTATTCAAATGATTAAAAGCAACATACATTTAAAATTGTTTAAACTTTGAAAAATAAGTTTGCTTTCTTTTTGTAACTTATGTAGCTATATGCTGAATGATTTAAATAAATGAATTGCTATTCAATATTTTGGGTTACTGGGTAGTAAAAAGTTCATTGAATAAAAAACTCACTAATCATTTAATAATTTTGCCTATGTTTTCTTCTATGAAGACAATAACTTTCTTACCATATGCTACACATTTCCACTTATGTAACCTATCTGATACAAACCTTACAATATTCCTATGAAGTGGATATAAATATTCACAGTTGTAGCTTATGAAACTGGGGACATATTATACAGAAATTCATTAATTTTCCAGAGATGTTAGAGATTGCAAATAGAAGACATTAGGTTTGAGCCCAGTTGGGTAAACCTATGAGTTTAATCACTTGTCTATACATCATCTCCAGAATATGCTGGTGTAGTCAATGAGAACAATAGAGTCTTCTTGGTAATTATGAATTATCACCAACATATAGGTTTTCTCATTTATATATTGAGCATGAGTATATGTTCACTGCAATTCTAGGTTTCTAATAAATCAGTTTTCTAGACTTACTAATTTGAGAATAGGAATGTGGACTGGGGTGAATTCACCACAGTAAATGACATTTTATAAAGTCTCTATTAAGCAACTCATTAATGACTCCCAGAGACATCTCAGTTAGCCATACAACTTAATTCTTAAATATAAATGAATGAAATACACCAGGTACAACAAGACATGTATCTCATTATCTAATTTATATGTGAAATCTAAAAAAAGTCAAACTCATAAAAACAGAAAATCATAAGTTTCTGTCAAATGAAAGTTGCCAAGGGCTGGGAGTGAAGGGGAATTGGAGAAATGTTGGTCAAAGGATTACAAAGAATCTCAGGCAGTAGGAATAATTCAAGAGATCTATTGTATAAAATGGTGACTGTAGTTAATAACAATCTATTATAAACTAAAAAATGTTAAAATAGATTTTAAGTTTTCCCACAAAACAAGTAAGTATATGAGGTAATGTATATATTAGCTTGATGTTTAGCCATTCCACCTGTAAATATATTTTAAAACATATGTTGCTATAAATATAGCAAGTATCAATATATTTAAAGTTGCCAGTTTAAATAAATAATAAATGCAAAAACATAATCAAGAAAGAGGGAGCATTGTTACTAATAAATCACCTTTCCAAATGTTAGTCAAAAGGGAAAGGCCAAAGACTCCTATAATAGGTGATTCTAGGCAGTTTTTCTTTTGAGAGAAAAATTGAATCCAAAGGCACCAGAGAGTATAAAACAGAAAATTGAGTTTGTCTGGGGTCTTAAAATTAATAATTTCTTCAGTATATCTCCCCAGTAGTAGAAGAAAACCAAATTAACAGAGACACTTTAAACTTCAGGATACTTAATATGCAAATGTATTGGTTGAAATAAAATGTTTGGGAAAGAGTACAAATTAATTTATTATAGTTTTATTGTTTTGTTTGTTTCAGGTTGGGACAGAGGAAAAATGTATTGTTGCCTGCTTGAAAGTCTTGGTCTTTTCAAAATAAATGTACTTTTTTTCTAGATTTTCAAACTATTCCTTTCAACCCCATCTAAAAAAAGACCAAATCATTAACCTCATGGTAATAAACAAAAATAATTTAGAAGCTTTATTAAGTTCAATTAATTGGTCATAATAGTCTAATTTTCCCATGCTTTTGTAAGCAGCATATTGTAAGTAATTTTGATGATCTTCAATTCAGTTCAGCAAACAAGTTTTGCATAGTAAAGCAAAAATTGAGTTGTCTTGATAATTACAAAAGTCATTGGTCTGTTTGGTATTTTTGATAAATTGACCAATTAGCTTTTTATTGCATTCTTAGTTTCAGTGCTATAAAAAAGGTAATTTATTTTTCTGTATAAACTAATATATCCATATTTCTAAATTTCAATGTTTATAACAAGTCTACAATAACATTTTCATGTAACAAAACTGCTATAGTGAACTTAATAATACCTTCACACATTTGTCTTACAGTTTGGATATTATTGAGATAGGCATAATCATAAGTTTCTGTCAAATGAAAGATTATTATTTAAAAGATTTAGGCTTATAATATAAAAATCTTATTTATTCCCTGCTCATCCTAGCATGATATTAAACTCTGTGGGTCAAAAAAATCACATCATAAGTCAGGAAATGGCTATTTATGCAACATACACTTTTGACAAGTAGCATATTTACAGGGATGTTTGTCAGTCTTGTAACACCATTTGAAATTCATGTTTATTTTCTATTTTTCTTCAAAGAAAAATCCTCATTTATTTGTAAAAAGTACAGGATATGTATTATTATGTAAACACTGGATTATAGAACATTAGCTGTATTTTGAAATATAGACACACACAAAACTTCATGATTTTACAACTGAGCATTTCAGTAAATTTTGAAATCTTCAATCGTTGAAATGTTCAGCTCTATTCTCCTAACACAGGAATTATAAACAAACCTCATCTGAAGGATAGTTAATTTATTTTGGCCACTATCTGAAGGAATCCAGGCAATGCCATCTAAAAAATTGTGAAGAAAAGACAATATATACTAGTCACTGTGGAAAAATTTACCATAAAGAAAAGATTCCTTCTATCTTGAGTGTAGTTACTATTGATTATTGATTATTGATTATTTACTATATGTCAGACACAGTGTGATTATTGTGATTCTTTTTATATCTGTTAGAATATCTGCACAACTATAGCTGAGCCAAAAAAATAAAAGGTCATTTCATATTTTAATTAGGAAATCACTGGTATAACTTAGACCTAAGTTGTTCTTTATAACATTGGTGTCTGTGGTAAGGGATAGATATGTAATAAATTGGGCATTAGGGTTCATCTGCAGTTATTTTATGAATGATTCTTGTTCTTGAAAGCAACCAATCTCATTAATTTTTGTCTTAGGAAATTTTAAGAATCTGAGAGCTAAGGACTCTTTCCCAGGGGATGGAGACATACATACACATACACAGAAACATAACAGAACTTTGCATAACATTTCTTGGAGTTCATAACCCTGTCAGTTCATATTTACATCACACATATATATTAGGAAGCTTTACTGTAAAGTCTCCTTCATTCAAAGTGCCATTCTTTCTTTGAAACAAGTTTGCATAGGCCTATTTGGAATAATAATATATAACAATATTTGAAGTCCTTGCCTGTCAATTTCATTAACATCAAATAACTATTATTTGAGTTTTTAATCTTAAGTTCTTATTATAATTACTATTTTAAAAAAATAGTTAACAGCAGGAAGTTAAAACTATTGGATAGGACTAGAAAAGCATCATTTTGGAGACAGCCTCTATATAGTTTCCTTACCTCTATCACTGATTCCTCTCTACTTTACCTGGCGTTACACTTATAAACACATTGTGAACTCCTAGCCTCAGATAATTTCCTATGCATAAATGAGAACACAATATTCTACTTTCATAAATATTTTGTAATCAACAATGCATTTTCTTTAATCAACAAATCTACTTTTATTGTCTATTGGTATTAACTATACACAAATTAGTCTGGCTAACTGGAAAAAATGTCAAATATTACAAAATAAAACAATTAAATTTTAAGTAGATATTGAGTTCAACAATTGCTCACCCAGTGAGTCCTGAATGTGAGTTCTAGATAAGATTAAAAGGTTAAGAAACTCATAGGATGGCACAGTGAGGTTTAAGACAAAGAATTCTCACAGCTGTTTTAGTGTTTCTCAAAAGCACACACATGCCAATAAAATACCATTATAAGGAGACTCCAGGTGGTTGTAACATATCTAGTTGTAAAAGGTCAAAACTTCAAAAAAACCAACATTTCACTAGAGATTACATAGGTTGATGGAGAAGTTTAAATCCTGGAGTGCTAATAGTATGAATTACCTCTATGATCCCATTTGAATATATGGAGTCAGAATGAGAATCAGGTGAAGAATGTGGTTATTTGACAACCACCAGACCTAAGGTGTTCATTTAAGCATTGTGATTCAGACTATTTAAATTAGTTTTCCCCTGATATGCTAGACAAAGGAATGCAAACTCACAACCTTCAGAAAACTTTTTTAGCTTCTGTATATATTAAGAAGCATGGATGCATTTAGTTGGATATTCACTTTTCAATTTATTATAGATCCCACCCCTTCTTAACATTTTATGTATTCTGTTTCACTCTCTTACCATAAATACCTAGGCCTTGAAAGCATTTGAGTTTGAGATCCTACAACTAGAGAAGAATAATTATAAATAGTGCCAGGACACAAGGATTCACACTTATTTTGTACCTAAAATAGTTCACTTAAACATGAAATTATTAATGGTATATGTAAAAGTCAATTTCCTTGCTACTAAGTAATTGAAGTGTTTAACCTTTACCAAGCCAGAATGGTACAGTGCAACAGTGGTTTGAGCATTCTAGTCTTGAACCCTCCATTAAAAATCTTTATAACCCTTATCAAGAAAGCTACAACCTACATACTTAGGTTAATAAAATTACAATAACATGATTGAGAAACATATATCTATTATAGTTAAACAAAGAATAAAAATCCTTAATCTGTAAAGCTTGTAATGAAGAATTATTGAAATTCCCAGGAAAAACATTAATAAGAAATATAAAGGATTTTCATGAGGAAAATGTAAAACTTTAGTGAGATAAATAAGCTTTTTTAATACTCAACACTTTTTTTTCTCAAGAGAAAACAAATAATATGAAATTTTTTCCAAAAATAATTCTAATTTTAAAATGAGTTCAATCAAAACCAAATGAAATTAGAAAAGAGAAAGAAACAAAAGGCATCCACAGCAGAAGGGAATGAGTTAAATTATCTCTGCAGATGCCATGATCTTATATATGCAAAATCTTAAAGCACCAGAAAAATGTTTAAACTATCAAATGAATTTAATAGAGTTCCAGGGTGGGGAGGAAGTCAACATTCAAAAATGAAATACAAAAATCAGAGTGGTATTTATGTATATTAACAATGAACTATCTCCAAAAGTAATTAAGCCAGACACAGTGACATTAGCCTATAATCACAGTGGATCTAGAGGCTGAGGCAGGAGATCTAGAGTTCAAAGCCAGCCTCAGCAACTTAGAGAGGACCTGTCTCTAAATAAAATATAGAAAATTGTTGGGGATGTGACTCAGCAGTTAAGCACCCTTGGGCTCAATCCCATGTACCAAAAAATAAATTAAGAAAACAATCCTA
The DNA here is from genome assembly GCF_001458135.2 of Marmota marmota marmota. Lineage (NCBI taxonomy): Eukaryota > Metazoa > Chordata > Mammalia > Rodentia > Sciuridae > Marmota > Marmota marmota. The sequence continues at coordinate 7,603,298 of NW_026000316.1, forward strand.
TTTACAATAGCAATAAAATATTTGTGACTAAATTTAACACAGGAAATGAAAGTTGTGTATACTGATAACTGTATGATATTGATGAAAGTAATAGAAGAATAAAACATAGCAAAAAAAAGATATCCCATGGGCATGAACTAAAAGAATTAATGTGAAAATATCCATACTACCCAATAGGATCTATAAATTCAAGCAATAGTTGAATGGTATTTTTCACAGAATAAGTGAAAAAAAAACCCTCAAATTCATATAGAACCTCAAAAGAAACCATATAGCTAAAACAATCTTGAGAAAGAAGAACAAAGATGGAGCCATCACATTACTTAATTCTAGCTATATTACAAAGCTACAGTAATCAAAATAGTATAGTATTGGTATAAAAAATGACATACCAAACTATGGAAGACAATAGGGAGTCCAGAAATAAATCCAAGAATATATGGCCAACTAACTTTGGCCAAGGGTACCAATAATACATAATTGTGAAAGGATAGTCTTTGCAATAAAAGGTGTAGAAAAACTGAATATCTAATGCCAAAGAATGCAACTAGATCCTTTTCTTACACTATATACAAAATTAAATCAAAATGAATTCAATTGGGCTGGGGTTGTAGCTCAGTGGTAGAACACTTGCCTAGCACATATAAGGCACTGGGTTCTATTCTCAACACCACATTAAAAAAATAAATAAAATAAAAGTATTGTGTCAAAAACCATACTGTATCAGAAAACACAAAGAAAAAGGTTCTTGAAGTTGGTCTTGCCAATAAATTTTTTTAAACATGAAACAAAAGTAGAAACAACAAGCAGGAATACATAAAATATAAAAGCTTCTGTGCAGCAAAAGAAATAATCAGCAAAATGAAAGATAACCTAAGAAATGGAGAAAATATTTGTGAACTATATATCTGATAAGGGATTTTTATGGTATGAATGTGCCTTCCAAAATTCATATACTGAAATTTAATCACTTATATGATATAATTTTAAGAGTTAGAATCTTTAAGAAGTTCTTACATCATGAGAACAGAGCCTTTATGGATGAGATTAAAAAGCTTATAAAAGAGCTAAGGGTAGGGATTTCATTCCCTTGCATTTCTTCTGCCAGGTGAGGATACAGTGATAATGTGTCATCTTTCACACAGAGAGCTTTCCTTACCAGGCACTAAACCTACAAGCAGCTTTATGTTGGATCTTCACAGACCCTAGAACTGTGAGAAATATTTTTTAAATAAATTATCCAGTTTGTAGTATTCCATAATAGCAACACAGATGTATGAATATAGTGGTTGATATACAAAACACATAGGGAAGTCACATAACTTGATAGAAATAAAGTAACCTGATTTAAAAATGGGCAAAGAACCTGAATAGACAGTTTCCCCAAAGACATAAAAATATTGCTAAGAAGCATATGAAAAGGTGTTTAACATCACTAACCATCAGGGAAATATAAATTAAAATCACAATTAGATATCACCTAGCACGTGTCAGAACAGTTATTATCAAAAAGACAAGAGATAAGTGTTAGCATTGGTATGGAGAAAATGGAAACTTTGCACAGTGTTGGCAGGAATGGAAACTGGTTCAGTAGCTTTGAAAAACAGTATAGAGACTCTCCAAAATATTAAAAGTAAAACTATCATGTGATCTAAAAATCCCACTTCTTTTCATATGTCCATAAGAATTGAAATCAGGACATCAGCTCCCATAATAATTTCAGCATTATCGACCATAGGTAGGGTACAGAAACAATCTAGATGTCCATTGATAGGTAAATGGATAAAGAAAATGTGATACACACATGTACATACACACATAATGAAATATTGTTCAACATTTAAAAAGAAGCAAATTGTAAGGAAATTAATAAGAGACACAGAGACAAGATGCAGAGGCAGGAAAGATGGCAGAATAGCAGAATGTCGAAACTGCCAGCATTATTTATATGAATAGGTTCCTTTAGGTAATTGGCATCATTAGTACATATTGATCATAGTATTACTAGGCAGGTTACAGACTTAGCAACATTATGTAGCTTATTCCTCAGTTATTTACTAAACTGCAATGTGCAATGATAGGAGTTTGTGTAGCTCTTAAAAAAATGTCCATTATATAAAGCTACTGTTATTTGGACAGGTTTAGGCTCAGTGAAACGTTGTGGTTGTCTAACAAGAGAATTCCTTTATTCCTAGGAGCTGTGTGCCTGAGATCAAGGTTTAGGCTGATAAGACTCTAGCATAGAGCCTCCTCATGCAGGGCGTTTCACAATAGCTAGATGTAGCACATGTATTAGTTATCTTACTAGTTCCTAGGAGAAACTTCAGGGCATTCTAAGGGTGGGAAACAGAGTGCCAGTTACCATCCAGGAGTTTGCTCACCAGAGGAATGCTTCCCTGTATATTTCTATGGTCATAATCTCTACAGCAACTAGTGCGATATGTGGCAATATTGACCTATCGGGGGGGGGGGCATTACATTAAATCAAATTGGCTAGTCACAAAAATACAAATGCTGTGTATTTCCACTTATATTTGGTATCTGAAGTGGTTAAACTCACAGATGCTGAGTAGAATGTCTGTTGTTGGTGACTGAGGGGAAGGGAAAATGGGAAGTTGCTAATTAATGGGCAAAAAGTTCCAGTTATACAAGATAACAAAGTTCTCAGGATCTGCTATACAATATCACACCTGTAATGAGCAACACTGCATTGTCCACTTAAAAATTCACTAAAAGGATAAATCTCGGGTTATTTGTTCTTACTACAGTAAAATGAAAAAAGAAAAAAGAAAAGAAATATTAGACCTTCTCCCCAGCATTTTTTTTTTCGTTATTATCATTTTTTTTATTTTTTAATTTTTTATTGTTGGCTGTTCAAAACATTACATAGTTCTTGATATATCAGCATTTTTGAACCTCTGTTTGAGTATCTTCTTGTTTAGAATTTGTACAATATACTTGTTTGCATCTTTCAAATAGCTGAATTAGTGTAGGATTCTAGAGATTGAATTTTAGCATTCCAGTACACATTACAAACATATTAATACATACTAATGTCAATACATAGTTAATTGTATCTTCTTCATTAAAAACACATTACCCTCTCTGATATGTTCTTAAGAATGAAAATTCCATTTTCTTTGTATTTTAAGCTAAAATAAAGGTCATTCTTAAATATCAGACAAACCTTAAGCAGGACATCTTCAAGTCTATTAACCATTTTTTTCTACAGGCTCTCAATTTATATTTTCCCTGACCTAATTGATTTTGAAATGAAACAAAAACAAAACAAGTAAACAATGACATGACAGCACTATTGTCTAGGGAAAAGCTGTTTCGATATGGGCATTATCTGGCATTGCAGAACCATATTCTAGAATCTGTAGCAGCTCTGTTTAGAAACCAAACATACACTCTTGTCTGTGTCTAGATATAAGTAAGATCTAAAATTCTGCCTTAAACTGATCACATACAAACTGGACACATATAAAACCTATGAAGTAGTACAACTGTAAATTATTAATTTACAATCATAAATATAGTTGTAATGCAGATTAACATAAGTCTGTTGGCAATTTCAATGCATTCTGTTCTTGTAATTAAGCCACACATTAATCAAATATAAATCAAAAAATGTATTAATTTGCCACCAAAACCTGTCCTCATTTGTGGCACATTCTGCATTAGGTCAACAAATTTTGAAATTAAATGATGCTTGAATTGTTTTATGAGTTTTGAATCAAAACAATGCAAATTAGATGAATCAAATTGTAAGTGATACCAGTTTAAACAATCTGATACATCTTTGAAAATGAAATTTATAATATTAAAAGTCTGATGGCTATGATTCTCTAGTGATTAGACATTAACTTAATAGAGCTAACATGTTTGACCTCTGTGGCTTACTATTTTATATAATTCTACTTTGTATATATCTATTCACCTCCATATATATTGAGATTAATATTGATGACAGTACTTATATGGAGGTGGGATACATTTCACTGTATTTAATGCTTCTTTGCTACCATACCTGTTTTCTGTTATCAGAATCAGTCAGTGTTTCAGCAGGAAGACAGAAAATATTTTAAGTATTCCATGAAATGGAAATGTAATTCAGAGTCTTGGTGACAAGAGTCTTGGTGACAAGATTGGAAAAACTGAGAACTTCAAATGGCTCTAAGTTACATTTTTCCTTCTGTTTCTCTAGCCTGGTTATATAATTGACCCTCCAGCATAGAAATATTATTGTGTGGTGGCAGAATGTTTTTATGGTTGAAAGTCCTCTGTTTATTTTTCTTTTATTATGTGTATATATCCAGGTACTAAAATATATTTTGCAATAAGATAGCTACCCATTATCAAGGAATAAACTGAAGCAGCTCTTCAATTACAATCAGTTTGATCAGGATTATTGATTTTCCAATGCATTGAGTATTTTCTAGCAGTTAGATTGAAAGTTGCCAGATATAATATTATCTAGCAAAATGGACCCTTTATCAAATAAAACAAAAAATCACCTTTCATCTCTATGCCCTCATTTTATGAGTATCATTTATTATAAGGTGGTCATTTACAATGTATAAGAGCTGGGAAATAGGCCTAAAAATTTTTGCATGTTAGCTCTGAGCTTTAATTTTGGCTAAATCTTCCCTGAGTAGCCCTATAAAAGTTATTTAAATGGAGTCACAAAACTAGATGAGGATGTTAGAGGAATTTTTTTTAACTGAAATCCACAGTTATTTCTTTTTTGTCATTCTTCCAACTCACAAACACTCTGGAAAACATCAGATGATATTTGAGGAGATTATCTGATTTCTGAGATATTTATTATTATTCTTTTGGAAATTATTATGTTTTAGGCCTATAAAATACAGTATAAAAGATTTGGACTTTTGTCTTCTACTTCTTTGCAAAATAGTAAATAAATGTCTATGAAAACTTTGTTACAGGTATGAATTTGATACATTGCTGAATAACACCCTCAAGGTTTATTATAGGGGCTGTAAACTCTGGTGCGTACAAGAGTAAATCAGGTAACTGAATTAATTAAGCTACTAGTATGGTCTTGTGTTCTCATATATTAATGCAGATCTACAAATTATTTAGAAGAAGTCAAAAATCTAAATGTATATGTAAAATCTCCAGACATTTAAATGCTAACAAAAAAATAGGAATCTTTAAAAATTACTGTGGAACAAGCAAAATATTTTTGGTGTTTTTCATTTGTCCCACAGAACACCAGGTTGCAAACTGCTTAAAATGCAGATGGACAAGGATGCACTGAGCATATATTATGGCTCCTGTCAACAGCCGACCTTGCCCAGGGGCCATTATTTAGATCTGGCAGTAAGCCTCTTACATTGCATGAAACCTATACTTAATATATATCAGATATCATGTTGTGTGTTTCAAATGAATCATATTATTTCATACACGATTCCTACTAGTTTAACACTGTATCCATTTTAATATGAAGAAAGATTAAGATTATGCAATTGCCCAAGTTTGAATAGTAATAAAGAGGCAGAAAACGTATTCAAACTAGGGTTGGCTGAATCCAAAGCCCATTTCGTAATGCTTCTACCATTAGGAACCTCAAAATCATAGTTCACAAAAGTTCTATAGACCATAATAAAAGAGTCATGAGGTAATTAGGAGGAAGAGAGAGAATGAGAAAACTATTTCAAGAATCTTAGAAGAAAATTAAAGAGAAGTATGAACTCAACATTTCCTATAATCTTGAATCTCTGTGCCACCCAACTTTATGACAGTCCCAGAGACTCTATTATTTCTCAAACTATCCCTATATCTTCAACTTCTCTCTTTTCCTTTTGCTGACTCACTCTTCTTAAATTATAACAATTTCATAATTTATATATATTATAACAATTATAACTGAAATTATAACATTGAGATATCTTTAAATATGCAGTTGAATAGGAATTAATTTTTGCCTTTTGTCAATGGCTATGGCTGTACTAACTATACTCTCTTTTGACTCCTGATATTTTAAAAGCCATTACTCTTATTTATGTAACTATATTCTTACAATCAGTTGAACTGAAATGCAGTAATGGATGAACAAAAGCTATCATTTTTTGAATGCTCACAATATGACGTGAACTGTTCAAAATACTTTACAAAAAGAACAAGTAAAATATTTTTAAATTAAAAAAAAAACAAAAATTTTAAAAAGTACTTTTTAAGTTTTAATTTTTTAATCTTCAGTTGGGGAAAACAAAAATTAAGCTATTTGTCAATAATCCCCTAGACAATAAGTGATAGAACAACCTAAATCATCTGGCTCCAAAAAAAGTGCAATGAAGCACTTACTATATTGCTACCACTATATCTCTTGGAATCATGAAAAAATAATCACTACTTCAATTGGAAACTCAACTTATATTCAATTTTTAAAAAATATTTCTTTTTTAGTTTTAGGTAGATACAACATCTTTATTTTATATTTATATGGTGCTGAGGATCAAACTCAGTGCCTCACACAGGCTAGGCAAACACTCTACCACTGACCCACAACCCCAGCCCCTCAAATATGTTTATTATATTATTTTAAGAATTTTGACCTCTTATACCAATAGTTTAATTGATATTAGATGTTCATCATCACCCATACAAATGAAATAAAGAACTGAGAATTCACACTATTTCTTAATAAATTAATCTTCAGTTTTACCCTATAATTTCCATGTATCTTCTATTTTTCAAGAATTTAATTATTTCCTGTGGTGACTGCATATACCATTTGTTAATTTTCAATTGTTAACAATAAGCCTGTGGTTGTGGCTTAGTGGTAGAGTGCTCGCCTAGCATGTGCAAGGTCCTGGGTTCGATCCTCAGCACCACATAAAATAAATAAATACATAAAGGAATCATGCTCAACTACAACTAAAAAATAAATATTTCTATAAAAATTGTTAACAATGTAATTTTTACATAGACAACAATTTGAGTATAATTATAATGGGAATAAAAAGTAGTAGTCTTACAAATATTACCAAACCCTAGTCACTAACTTTCAGCACTTAATTTTAAATTCTGCCCAGTTTCAAATATTGTCTTCATATTATTAATATTTAATACAGTGTCCTGATTTTAAGTTCACAATAGACACAACTAGCATATCTGTAATACTTTTCCATACATTATTTTTTCTCCTTAATGGAGACAGGAGGTAACAATTATTACTGTCCTAACAATCTTATAAACAAGACTTTCCTTAGCCGACTATTATAGTGAATCTTTGAGCCAAGATTTAAACCAAGTCTTTTTTTTTTTGAGAGAGAGAGAGAGAGAATTTTTTAATATTTTTATTTTTTTTAGTTTTCAGCAGACACAACATCTTTGTATGTGGTGCTGAGGATCGAACCCGGGCCGCACGCATGCCAGGTGAGCGCCCTACTGCAATAGCCACATCCCCAGCCCCTAAACCAAGTCTTTCAAAGACCAAACTCTTTCCTTGACAAAAACTTCTGCTTCCTCTGGGTTTAAAGAGGATAACAAGCAATGAAATTATCAAATGTGAAGCAGATTCTGCCTAACTGACAAACCAGTTGACTGGGTTTCAGATACTAGCTAATCCTTAAATGGCTTTACACACAGTAACACTGTAAATTATGAAAGTTTTACTTCAGGACCCACTTGGGTCCTTCCTTACCTCAAACACTTACCTCATTGTATGTTTCAATTATAAATGAGAAGAGCAGCTAATACTGATCAAGCATCAGAGGGATGTTTTTACCAGCTTGCTTTTAGTTCAAAACAGGGATTTTTACTTGGTTAATATTTTTGTTCTTTCTTCTATCTTATATCATTGCCTGTTGGGCTCTATATAGTGAAGAATTTTTACCTAATTGAGCAGAACCTCCTAGTGCATCATTTTCAAACTAACAGACCATTGCTGCTTAATATGTATTTCTAATTCAGTGGTCAAAGAATGACACTGAATGTTCAAAATTCTGTCTTCGGTTGATTTTTACTAATATTCATAGTTCCATTAGAAGGCTGACTGAATATAAAGAAATTCTGAACTGAACAAGAAATGCTGTCTATTGCTTTGCACTTGTACATTCGTCCTCATATCTAATATTCTCTATATAACTTTTATTTCATTTTGTCTTTATTATTTTAACTGAACTGGTGATTGGGTAAAATGCTAGAAATGTTCTACTTTATAAAACATGAAAATTCCATAAAATACTTCAGGAAAGTGATTTTAGAATGCATTACTGTAAATATCCAGATTTTAAACCAATATATTTTTTATGATTTGAATTTAAATTTTGTTAACTGATACAAAATACATAAAATTTTTAAACAAAATTCATTGTATCTTAGTATATAAACACAAAATAGGACAGTATTGAAATCATCTAGTCCAAGAGTTCTCAAAACTTTTTCCTACTTTTGTGTACTTAAAGGGCATGTTCATTAGAACAGTCTCTCAAGCATAATTTCTTTTTTTCTGAAGGAGTTATCTCAGAACCAATGATTATGAGGGGGAGTGTCGTTTGTGTGTGTTTTCTAAAATGTCTCTTTTCCATAAGTATTATGGCTCACTCCACATAATAATCATGAAGTTAGTACAACCCCTTATTTTACTGAAGACAAAAGTAGACATTGCTGTTTCACAATTGAAAAACCTTGGAACCACTAAATTTTCAGATTTCTTGAATTAATAAATACCTTTATTGCTTATACTTATTTGACATGTTTTCTATAACTTATTGTCAAGCCATTTTGAACTTGAAGCCAAATGCACTTTGAATGATACCCAGTAATAGGGAGTTGGAGGTCTGTTCTCTGTACTTAAAAGGGGGTTGGGTAAAGAGGAAGAAAACGAGAAAGAAAGGAAGTAAAAAAGAAAAGAAAAGAAAGAACAAAATTCTGTAGTGCAAAAGTGTAGAGTGAGAATATTTAGGGTTTGAGTGTAATTAAAGGCATTATAATTTAACTTGAGTTCCTGAGGGAATATGAGAGCTCTAAGAAATAACCTCTTTAAAATTATTTTAATGCTAATAGAAAAGAATATAATTTGCAAAAAGACCTGGAAATATTATGTTTAGTGTTAGGAGTTCTGGCTAACATTACTAAATAAAGTGACATGGACCTCTTCTGAATTGAAAATTTTATGTTTATTGGGATTTTAATACTCTTAAATTTATCTTAATTATCATCTCCTGCTGTACTTCCTTACCATAATGTCTGGCTGAAACAGACTTGAACATTTGTTTGTAATATGCTTCTGTGTTTTGCTCTGTAAGTCCCATGTTTGCAAGATATGCAAATATATAATTTGAGATCTGTGAAATATTCTTCACTTTTTATTTTTCCAAACTATACTGGAATTTTCAAATTCTGTAGAACAACATATGAGAATGGTCATAGAATATTTTCTTTTTTTTTTTTTTTTGAGAATTTTAATATTTATTTTTCAGTTTTCGGTGGACACAACATCTTTGTTTGTATGTGGTGCTGAGGATCGAACCCGGGCCGCACGCATGCCAGGCGAGCGCGCTACCGCTTGAGCCACATCCCCAGCCCAGAATATTTTCAAATAACTGAATTCCAGGGAACATCATGAGATATTTACTTTAGCATCGTGTTTAGAGCTTCTAAATCTCCTTTCTCAAAAAATATCTATAATATCTTCTCATATATTAAGTCACATTGTACAGAAATGGCTGTCACAAATTAAAAGGATTAGTCTTCAGTAAAGGATGAAACTACCAAAACAAATATGGCTGAGGTATGACAGAAAAGAGCTTCTTACCAATAGAACATTTTTATATGTGCCTGCTCATAGCATCTATCTTTCTCTTTTACAGAACTATATTTTTTATTTGAAAGTTTGTTGCTCATGAACATCCTGTCTCTTAAAATTGATGGATATATATTAACCATGTAGATATTAAACTGAAATCAAAGAGAAATACAGTGATAATCTAGAAGCAAGATTATTTGGGCAGCATGGCACAGGCATGCTAAAAGGGGCGAGATTTAGGATATCTAAGAAAAATTTCACCTACTTTTTACTCAAAGCTGGAATGGAATGACAACTGATACAGAGACTTAAAAGAGTCAATAAAGAAGGGTATTTTTGTATTGTTCAATATGCTCAAGAATCACATATACAGCTTGTTTAAAAGGGTAATGTTCAGGCTGGGGATGTGACTCAGTAGTAGAGTGCTTCTGTATTGCATCTGCAGACATCTAGGAGAGAATATCCAATTTGGAAGAGAAAAACACTAGATAGGATAATTTTTGAGTAAAAGGCATTACTTAAAAGATAAGTAGAATATAATATAGCTATTATTAGATAAATATAGTTATCAGTTTTTTGAAGCTTCATTAGAGACCCTTGCATATGGTTATCCAAGATCCTCATGCTTTCTGCTGATAACAGAACCACAAAAGCCTATCTTTTCTTTGAATTTTCCCATTTTCTGTCATTTCTCTGAAGTTAGGATGGGTAATAATGTGTTCAAAAGAACCTGTAATATCTCTTAAGTCATACTGAAGACAAGGTCCTACAGAAATATTCATGGTGCACCAAGATTATCAATATCGGTCATACCTAGAAAAATAATACAATATTTGAAAGAATGCAAACTATCTTTCTTAACTTCCAGTTTCTGGCATGACATTTAAAGATTTTAAAAATCACCATTTCCATGCACACATAAATACAAAAGCTGAATATACTAAAAATTAATACATTTTCTTAGATCCATCAAATAATTTAGGACAGAAGTCCTACCACTACCTCAGAATTGGAGACACAGGTGCATACAGAGAATCACAACTTAGCAGAGCAGAAACTCAGAAGTAGAAACTGGCCAGTGGAACCAGTTCCAGGGTAGGAAATCTTAAAATGTAATTGAAAATTTTCTGGAGACACAGTATTGACAAGTTTGAATATTAAAAACTCCAGGTGTAGATCCCATACTTTCCTCATTTTATTTCCAAGTGTCCCATCAGGTTGTTATTAAGGGTATATACAGTGGGCAAAATTCCACTCATGTCAGCAGAGAAGGATAGCCATTTTAAAATATGTCCAGAGTATTCTGTTTTCAACAAAAACCTGTCCTCAAGGGAAATTATTTTACCAGAATTTAACCTCTTTGTGTTATATCAGAGTTTTTTTATGTGGCGCTGAGGATCCAACCCAGGGCCTCACACATGCTAGGCGAGCTCTCTACCACTGATCCACAACCCCAGCTGGAGAAAGCAAAAACAATTTTTAAAAAGTACTTATGCAAGTCACAGCCTAAGCAAAAATACTGACTAAAAAACTGATTAAAATAAAAAATACTGATACCTAATCATAATTCTATAAAAACTTCCTCTCCCTGCCCTGCCCCACTACCAGCTCACCACTGATCATTTGGGCTTCCTTACTATGCTGTAGATTGCAACTGAAAGACCTACATAACTACATGGCTCAAATATTATTTAAGGAGACAATAGGGAAAAAAAAACAAAGACAAAAGAGTAGATAAACAAAAGAATGTCAGTGGAATTTTAGACTCTGATACCTACATCTACAACATACAGTAAACATAGACCAACTACTTAACTACCGAACAAATCTTCACATTAAAGGCCTGTTTACCAAATGTCCTCTTACCTATTACATCTTGACTGATATTCAACAAAAAATTACAAAGCATACTAAAAAGAAAAATCATAGTTTGAAGAGAGAAAGCAAGCACAAAGTAACTTTAATTAATATGTTAAAGAATCTATTTAAAAAAGTAGATGATATGCAAGAAAAGATGAGTAATATAAGCAGAGAGATGGAAACTCTAAGGAAAAAATCAAAAAGAAATAGTGGAAGTCTAAAATATTATTTTTTTACATTACTTTGGTAAGTATTTATTTATTTTTTAATTTTTATTGTTGGTTGTTCAAAACATTACATAGTTCTTGACATATCATATTTCATACATTTGATTCAAGTGGGTTATGAACTCCCATTTTTACCCCATATACAGATTGCAGAATCACATCGGTTACACATCCACTGATTTACATATTGCCATACTAGTGTCTGTTGTATTCTGCTGCCTTTCCTATCCTCTACTATCCCACATCCCCTCCCCTCCCATCTTCTCTCTCTACCCCATCTACTGTCATTCATTTCTCCCCCTTGTATTATTTTTCCCTTTCCCCTCACTTCCTCTTGTATGTAATTTTGTATAACCCTGAGGGTCTCCTTCCATTTCCATGCAATTTCCCTTCTCTCTCCCTTTCCCTCCCACCTCTCATCCCTGTTTAATGTTAATCTTCTTCTCATGCTCTTCCTCCCTACTCTGTTCTTAGTTACTCTCCTTGTATCAAAGAAGACATTTGGCATTTGTTTTTTAGGGATTGGCTAGCTTCACTTAGCGTAATCTGCTTTAATTCCACCCATTTCCCTGCAAATTCTATGATTTTGTCATTTTTTAATGCAGAGTAATACCCCATTGTGTATAAATTATAAAAGCCATGAAGAATACTTTTGGTGAACGTATTAACAGAATGATGAACAAAGCCAAGAAAATAATCAGCAGCAAAATGCACCTTGTTCTTAAGGCTTCATGAAACATTCACCCACGATTGGGCCATTAAACACAGTTCGATAAATTTAAAACCAAAAATAATCACATGTAGTTTGCTCTTAGAATGCAATGGAACTACACTAAAATCAATAACAGAAAAATAACTGGAAAATTTCAGTGAAATTGGAAATTAAACAACACCTGGGTCAAATACAAAGTCCCAAGAGAAACTAAAATCTATTTTGAACTAAATGTAAACACAACATATAAAAGTGACATTTTGTGAAAGGCAACACCATAACTTGGTTTGCTGACACATGCTTGTACTCCCAGTGTCTTGGGAGATTGAGACAGGAGGATCACAAATTCAAAGCCAGCCTCAGCAATTTAGCAAAGTCTTAAGCAACTTGAAGAGACCCAGTCTCAAAATAAAACATAAAAAGGGCTGGGGTTGTGGTTCAGTGGTAGAGCACTTGCCTAACATGTGTGAGGCACTGGGTTCCATCCTCAGCACTACATAAAAAATAAGTAAGTAAATAAAATAAAGGTATATAACCATCTACAACTAAAGATTTTTTTAAAAAAAAAAGAATATATGACTTTCTTGATTTTAAAATATTTCTTAGAAAGTTCGCTATGTTTTATCTAAGAATTTTGGAGAGAGTTTTTTCTTTCTGATTTATTCTAGTCTCGACTCCACTAACCACTTTAATCCTACTGTTTACACTTAATCAGTCTCTTTCTTTAGTTGTTTACAGTCTTCCATCAGCCAATATGGCAAATCTTGGCAATCGTAAAATCCAAGCAAAAGTTTTGTAACAATCAATAGTTTTTTGCCCTCTGTGTTTATTTTGCTCTGTTTGCATACTTTAAATGCAGTGACACTATTTGTCCCCTCCACCTCTAGCTTGCACTTTATTTCACTCAATACCAACTATGATGGAAAAAAAAAATAACTGGTACCTCTGTCCACTTCTCATTTCTGTTTATTAATTCTGTCTCAGATAATAATTACCTAATATTTAAAGTTCTTACAAGATTTGTCTGATTCTGATTCACTATTTTCTTTCAATTAACAAGGTTGTGATGAAAATGACATGCTTTGGATTGTGGCATAGGATTTGAAATGCTTCATTTCTATTCTTGATCTTTCTGCAAATGATCTTAGTAACCTTGGACAAGAAACTTTATTCCATTTGTAACCTTCTGGGAAGTACAAATGCCATGAACTGGTAATTAGTGTCTGCTTCATAGTCTATATGTAATGCTTCTCAAAGTAAAGTCTATGGAGATATGAATAGTATTAAGTAATTTCTAATCTTGCTATACTCTAAATTTTATTGGGTTTTGTGCAGTATAAATAGATCTTTATATTATCCTAACTATTCTGGCATCTCACCTGTTTTGCCTGCCTCTTTCCAAAATCAATTTGAGGTGTGGCATTAATCATAAGAGCTTGACATGGATTGTTGTATTTATCTCACTTTGATCAGACTTCAGAGGAGATTATTTTGAATTTATACAAAAGGGACCATTGTTTGGATGTAAATTCCATAAGATGTTATGCTATTCTAGGATTAACTAAACAAGGAAGGGGAAAGGCACTTTTAAATTATGACTTCTAGGACATGGGTCCAACTGACATCTTTGGGGACCGTTGAGGTTTCAATTACTCTACTATTTACAATTACGAGTAGTAGGGCTGTGATCAATGTAGTCACATGCTCCATGTGAAAGTGGAAGCTAGTACTCAGTCCAAGCATACTGGAAGTTGAAAATTAATAAATATTTGGATCAAACAAAACTTTTATGTGAGCCAGATTCAGATCATGAGCTAATATAAGGTTTTTATGAGCTTTCAGAATATTTTCTTAAACTTAAAACATGCATCTTGCCCATGGAAATATAAGTGTAGTTGAGGCCTATACAGTCACATAGTCGATTACCAGGACAGAGTTCCACAGGGAGGAAGACTAATTTCTCTATCTTACCATACATATCTTTGCCTTTGTAAGAGTTTTCATAAAGAAGAGCAGCAAACAATTACTGAATGAAGCAGTCAATGATTTTTTAAACATAAACCAATATTTAAAAGAAATCATATGCTCGTAATAAAATGCAATTAGTACAGAATAGATACCAAAAGATTTTTCCCACTCTGAACCTCTAGTTCCTTCCCAAAAATGTCTATTATCAAGTCCCTTATATATCCTTTCAGAATCTCTCTTTTTCTTTCCTTTTTTTTAAATAGATCCCTATAATGCACTCCGCTATGCAACTTGTTATTTTCATCCAATGGCAAAAAAAATTTTGGCCATCTTCTACATCATATAATATACATCTACTTCTATTTATTTTAATGATACTCCATGGTATTCCTGTCTCATAAATTTACTAAATCGATCACCTACTGATCGCTATTAATTTTGTCAGTTTTTAAATTTTTATTTTAATTTATAAATAATGATAGCATTTATTTTGTAATGCCAAATACAGTATGCTAGGATGAAAATCCTTTTATGTATATGTTGGCAGACTTTTACCTGCATACATGGAGTGTAAATTCCTAACAGTGGAAAAGTATGTATTTTTTAAAACTATTTCTATTGCCAGACTTCACTCCAAAATAATATGCATCAATTTACATTCCCACCAGCAGCATATGAGTGGTATTCTTCAACATTCTCTCCAACACTAGAATAATCTACTGGCCATGCACATTCAGCCTGCCGCAACATGTCTTCATGTCTTATATAGGTAATGGACACAATTATCTAAACTAGTGAATTTTTCAAATGAAATCAATTAAAATACCTTCTTCTTTATGCCTTTATGTCATATGTTGACATTTTCCCCCACTCAGATTATCTAACAATGTAATCTGTGTTTCTAAAATAGACTTTTACCAATTATTTTAAACATCTGTAGTGGAATAGTTGAGATGTAACTGGACACTCTCTCAAATAGAATTTTCTTAGAAAACCACAATGGAAGCAGTCACACATTTAAGACTTCATGTACTCATATATATCCAAATTTAATGCTTTTGCATAAAATTAAGTCAGATGGTATACTAAAAGAACATATTTCAAAAAAGCAACAAAGAATATACATGTTATATGAAAATATTTGATCTTCTAACAATAGTCTAATAAAATACAGCGGAGGGCATGAAAGGAGAATTCTGAATAGAAATACAAACAAAAATAACAAAAGAAAATATGTTCATCCAAGTTAAAAATCTTAATAACCCAACTTTACCATGTTTTACTATTCAGTTCTTGGATGAAGAAGTGGAAAGTGGTTGCTCAGTGAAAGTGGTTGCTCAGTGCCAATGAAGATGTGTAAGACAATCCTATAAATTGGTACAGCATTCCTTAAAATTTTAAGTGTTTTCAGTAGCCAAATTTAACCTGAATTTCCCTAGGCCCCAAGGCCAATTTAGAAGAAGTAAAGTCAAATTAGCATCATGATTCAAATTAGTTCTATTAAACACTGAACTACTCAAACTAATATTCCAGTTCATTGCACAATCTGCTGCCTCTTCCACAAGTATTTCTGAACATTCCCAGGCATCATTTCTTATATGTTCAAGAAGGATAATAGCCTATAGATTAATCCTTCTCTTCCACTAGATCTCCCCCTAAGAAACCACCATACACATCTAGCATTCAATGTACATGCTAGCAACCACCATCTTCAAAGGGTGCTCTAGTTTGTTGAGTTTCTGATCAAGAAACAGACTCAGCAAAAATGAAGATTATTTAATTTTAATAACTATTAGAAAATAATATCAGATTATGGATCCCCTTTTCCTATAATTATTTTCCTCATGCTAAAATTGAAAATGGAGTACTGAAAAGAAGTGGGAATATATGTTAGATGATTCAGACTTTGACCTTGGAAGTATTTCAAGCACAATTGAATGTATAGTTTGGTTTCAAACACACATATACATGATGTATAAACTGGATACATTTTTCTTTTTCTAACAATAAACTCAGAAAAAAACATGTATAATGCATTAATTTTAGTTCTTTGAGTAAAAATCAATAGCTATAGGATTTAAAGCTAAAGGAACATCAGAGAGAGGTCTTATTCCTTAATTCAATTTCATTAAACTTATCAGGGTGGATATTGGTGGAGGTAGATAGGTTCTTATATATGAAAATATCCACAGTTAAATATTCACTAAATTATCAGAAATAAAAAATATCTAGAGATTAAATCTTGGATTTCTAAAGTATTTTGTTTGATTGATGGATTATGTGCTTGATTTTGTTTTAAACTAACAACTCTTCTTTCCTGATACAACATAGTAGATAATAATGTTAACATTTCCATTAGTGAAACCAAAATTAAACGTGTATGTAAATGGCATAACCTCTGAAACTGAGTAAGCTAATAATTATCAGCTCTGAGGGAAAAAAACTCCAATTCTGAGTGATTTCTCCCTCATCAAATTTGCTTAAAACTTAGGTATCTTGGACCAATTCATTTAAAATTAGATTTACAGAATCATAAAGTAGGCATTTGAAAGCTTTAAATTATTATATTCATAAACATTTTCTTGTCCTTATGGATGCAAGATTGAACTAACTTTGATAAAGAATATACAAAGGGCGCCTGCAAGGTAGGCGGAACTGTGACCACCGACAGAACAGGCCCAGTGGCCCGCAGAGGGGCAGAGCTGCCAACCATGCATGCAAGGTAGGTGGACCTGCATCCCACTGGCAGAATAGGCCCAGCAACCCGCGGAGGGGCAGAGCCGCCCCACGCGCCTGCAAGGTAGGCGGACCTGCGACCACCAACAGAACAGGCCAGACCTGTAACCGACAGACAGAACAGGCCCAGCGTCCTGCGGAAGGGTAGAGCCGCCCCCTCCCGCGCCTGCAAAGTAGGCGGAACTGCGACCACCGACAGAACAGGCCCAGCGGCCCCCAGAGGGGCAGAGCCGCCGCCCACACCTGCAAGGTAGGCGGACCTGCTACAGACTGGCAGAACAGGCCCAGCGGCCTGCTGGCGTGGTAGGCACATTGCCCCAATTGGAGGAGGGGCAGAGCCGCCGCCCGCGCCCGCGAGGGAGACTTTGCAACT
>NW_026000316.1:7623158-7653235 GCF_001458135.2 Marmota marmota marmota
TTCACAATAGCAAGACTGTGGAACCAACCTAGATGCCCTTCAATAGACGAATGGATAAAAAAAAATGTGGCATTTATACACAATGGAGTATTACTCTGCATTAAAAAGTGACAAAATCATAGAATTTGCAGGGAAATGGATGGCATTAGAGCAGATTATGCTAAGTGAAGCTAGCCAATCCCTAAAAAACAAATGCCAAATGTCTTCTTTGATATAAGGAGAGTAACTAAGAACAGAGTTGGGAGGAAGAGCATGAGAAGAAGATTAACATTAAACAGGGGTGAGAGGTGGGAGGGAAAAGGAAAGAGAAGGGAAATTGCATGGAAATGGAAGGAGACCCTCATGGTTATACAAAATTACATACAAGAGGAAGTGAGGGGAAAGGGGAAAAAAAACAAGGGGGAGAAATGAATTACAGTAGATGGGGTAGAGAGAGAAGAGGGGAGGGGAGGGGAGGGAATGTGGGATAGTAGAGGATAGGAAAGGCAGCAGAATACAACAGACACTAGTATGGCAATATGTAAAACAGTGGATGTGTAACCGATGTGATGCTGAAATCTGTATACAGGGTAAAAATGGGAGTTCATAACCCACTTGAATCAAAGTGTGAAATATGATTTGTTAAGAACTATGTAATGTTTTGAACAACCAACAATAAAAATTTTAAAAAAATGAAAAAAAAGAATATACAAAGGGAAAAAACAATTTTAAGATGTAATTATTCATTGTAGACAAAATACTAACTCTATTAGAATATTCTTGGATCCGGAATTTATTTAAGATTAGATAGGATGCTTTAAAAGTATTAGTCATTGTCCGAATGAATATTTATTGATCTCTCTAGTGCAAAATGCCAGAATTATAGATAAGAACCAAAAATATCATGCTTAAAGCTATGAAATTAACTTATGGAAAGCAACATATTTAAATAAAATTATACACCACAAATGGTTAGATAATGAATCTCACTAATTTTGTGACAATACAACTCAAATTCAAACAATTACATTAGTAATGAGAGGGAAAACACATGTGTAATATGAGCAAAGAAAATCCTAATTGTCCTGATCCACATTTAGTTTACTGTTGTTAAAGATAAAGACTTTTGCACATCACCAAATGAACCAATCATACCAAAACTTTTAAATATTTGTGGAAGCTAAACTTCAGTGACATGCTTTAGCTTTTCAGCAAATGAAGCATGCAAATAATAATAATAATAATAATAATAATAATAATATTGATCTATAAACTTTCTAAAAATCATTTTTTATTATGATTTTTCTTATGCTGTGCATAACATGGGTGGGAAGAGGACCAGGTCATTCTTTACCCCTATAGTAATCCATGTTGCATTGCTAGAGCAAAATACCTGAGGCTAGGTAGCTTACAAAATAAATAGGTTTATTTGGCTTATGATTTTAGTGGCTGGCGGTCCCAAACAGAATGACACTGGCATTCTAGTTAGGGATCCCTAGCCGCATTACCATATGGTAGAGAAAGAGAAAGGTGAACACTCATATGAAGAAGAGAGACCAAGAAAAGGTGCCTGGATTACTTTATAAACAACCCACTCTCAAAGTTCTAATCAAGTCTCATGATAGATCTTCCACGAGGTAGCATTACTCCATTCATGAAGGTAGTAATTCCTTGGTCTAATTGTTACCTGTTACTATATTATGTCTCTTAAAAGTCCTACCTCCCTTTTTCCATTTAAGTGCTGGGAATTGAACAAGGGGTCTCCTGCATGCTAAGCAAGTATTTTCTCACTGAGCTACATCGCCAGCCCCCGTCACTTATTAATGTCACATTGCAGACCAAGCTTCCAGCACATGATATTAGAGGAAACAATCAAACCATAGCAAACACTCTGGTAGATTATCAGGTATATTTAATAGAACCCAAATATGTTTGACTGTATTATTTAAATAGTTCTCTATTTAGATGCCTATTCTACAGTGAAACAATTTTACACTACATCCTCACATCCTCATTCCTGTTTACACAATTTAATGAATAAAAAATGCACATCAATCATACAAAAGTTGCTGCTTTATTAGTACTGATATTTTTACTAGGTAGTTACTAAATCAAAATGACATTTTTATGTATTCCTTCTAGATACTCCACAAAATAGAAATAAAAACAACAGATAAACAGTTATATCCCTTAGCTACTATTTTTACCAGAAGTATGATATTATGAAATAAATATATCATGCTGAAAAGGACTTAACTTTTGTCAGGGCTTTCATATGAAAACAACTTCTCACAAAAAAGTTAACAAAGGAATGTTTCTGCATCTAAAACATGGGTCAGAAAATAATTAGCAAAGAGAATTCAGATAAGACAAGAAGCTAAAGAAAGCTATGGAATAACATAAAACAGAAATAAGTGAAATATAGGTAAGTCTGTGCTTCACATATGTGAGGGCATCCCTCTATCTTTAAGAGGCTTTTTCCACTCCAGTTCTACACTCATTAAGTATATAGAATACTGGGAACAGGAACAAAGATGAATGAGATATAGAATCTACCTCAAAGATGAAACAGATATCATAGATACCATAATACAGTCAAACTAGGGGAGACAGTCATAATCACATGGTTTCAATGAATGTGTGAAGATAAATATATTTTAATATAACACAAACACATATATATGTAATAATGCACACGCACACATATGTATGTACACACAAACACACACATATTCCCATGGGTATATATATTCCCATGGGTGTTTTTGTTTGGTTTTTACTAGAACATATAACATTACATCTATCTTCAACATATTTTAAAGTGTACAATACCATATTGTTAATTGTATGTACTATGTTGGATGTCTAAAAACTTATCTTACATAACAGATTTTCAGTGAAAAACAATTTCCCAGTTTTTTTTTCTCTGTCTAGCCCCTGGTGACCTCTATGCTTTTCTCTTCTTCTATGAATTTGACTATTTTAGATACCTCATATAAGTGGGTTCATACAATGTTTGACCTTTTATGACAACCTCATTTTATTTAACAAAATGCTCAATGTTGTCTCGGTTCACCCTTATTATTCCAGATAGCAGGATTTCCTTCTTTTTTTCTGACTGAATAATATTTCAGTCATATATTGTGGCTTTCTATAGTTCCCACTTTAAAATACTCTAATTTCTAAAGAACCACTTTCCAAGCTTTGCCTCTACTTTTTTAGGTAGTCTATTGTATCTTAACCATAATATTTGCCCCAGATAATCATTGGTTTTTAGTTTACCTTATAGAGTTTTTGAGAAACACATGCTGGTTTTAAGCTATGAATGATTTTAAAATTTAGGAAAACATATATCAGTGCATAGTGTGAGTTCTTCGGGTAGCCACCACAATAGTTAGAACAAACAAGCACAGTACTTGTAAATAAACTATACTCTGTTTCCTTTGGAACCAGGAATCAGGATTCTACACTGGGTACTGCTGTCTCGTAGACCACCTCTAAGCTAGAGACAGAATAAAATAAGGAAAATTGACACAAAATTGTCCCAACATTTCAAGTTGCCCTTTTCTTGATTCAGCTTTCACTTTATTGCTGAAACTTTTCTATACTTTGGTACCAGGAATTAAACCGAGAGACACTTAATCACTTAGCCACATCCCCAGCCTTTTTAATTTTTTGTTTTATTTTGAGACAGGGTTTCACCAAGTTTCTTATGGCCTCACTAAGTTGCTGAGGCTGGCCTTGAACTTGCAATCCTCCTGCTTCAGCCTCCTGAGTGGCTGGGATTACAGGCCTGTGCCACTGTGCCCCAGCTATTGCTGTAACAGTTGACTATTTCCCAGAGTTCTGGCAAAATTGATCCTGACAGTTTTTACTTGTTTTTGTTGTTGTTTTGTTTGTTTCTTCTTCATCTTCTTCTTCTTTTTTTTTTTTTGATATTTTTGTAAAGAGACAGGAGTTTGGAGCTGCCTACTCTCCCATTTTACCCATGTCATAACCCACAAGAGGGCCACTTTAAATGGCAGAAACTTGTGAATATTTTTAGGCTGAAGGATAGAGGTAGTGGAGTAAAGATTAAATGTATAAAAAGAATAGGAGATAATTGATGAAACAAGTTCCCAGAGGAAATGAGAGGTAAAGGTGAAAATTTATTAGGCATAAAAAATTGCAGCTCTTTAGATTCACGTGTTATTTCAAATAAACTTTTTTAACTTAATAATGCACTTAGACTGACACATGAAGAAGTATGAAGTATTGCTGACCAGATATTATTTTTAACTTTTAAGTATTCTCATGGGAAAGGTTAAAGATGCATGGGAATTGAGCATTCAATAAATTGGGTTTCTGAAGAGGAAAGATATTGGACTGAAAATTGAAGCAGAAATATTTTATGTAAATTATTTGAAAGTTCACTGAAATGCCATTTGTCCCTATAAGAATGAAGAAAAAATGATGTAGTCACATTGGGGAAGACTAGAATCAAGGTACACTCATACAATCTTGATGGGGTATATATTTCAAAGTCAACTGAGTAGTTTAGATCATAATTTAAAATGCATATTCCCTTTAACTCAGCAATTATATTCTAGGACTCTATTCTTGCAAGAGTGCATGAAAGTATGTGTATAAGGATGTTCATCCTGGCATTTTTTTGTGTAACAACAATTCGGAGACTACTTATATGGCCAACAATAAATTAAGAAGTGAAAAAATTACCCCCAACCCAGATTTTATTATCAGTGGTAGAACACTTGCATGGTATAAAGCCCTGGGTTTGATCCCCAGCACTGCAAAAACAAAAATAAAACAAACCAAAAACAGATGTGAAATTGGATCTTACATACTGTACTGTGTGTACATCTGTTTATGTGTTTATATAGGCACATAAAGTCTGGAAGGATCCATGCCAAATCTTTGTCATTCACCATTCAATGTGAGAGATGAGATAGTGGAATAGAACTTTAATTTGTTCCTTTATACATATGTACATACTTTACTTTTTTTTAATATTTATTTTTTAGTTCTCAGTGGACACAACATCTTTGTTTGTATGTGGTGCTGAGGATCGAACCTGGGCCACACGCATGCCAGGCGAGTGTGCTACCGCTTGAGCCACATCCCCAGCCCCATACTTTACTTTTTTTACAATGACCATGTCTTTTTACTTTTGTTACAATGAGCATGCCAAACTTCTTAATTTATAAGATAGTAGTTTATGATTCTAGGTATATTTATTACAATGGAGATCACAATATCATTATGTTCTCTAACACCAATGCCAAAAATTTATATAAATTTTCAATCTTTCATATAAGAAGTAAAATATGGCAGGTGCCCTGAACCATGTTTACATTCAGCAACTATGGTTATAAACCACACTTTTAAAAATAGTTATATAGTATCTATTTGGTTAGAAAAAAATTTTATTTTTTCCTTTACATTTTTCCCCTTCCAACCAGAATAAAAGAATAAACCCATTTGGTATGCAAAAAGTAAATTTTCAAGGCCTCTCAGTATTTTCATGCCACTTTCTTTTATAACTTCTATTTTTTATTAGTGCATTATAGTTATACATAATATTGGGATTCATTTTGACATAACTATACATTCATGGAATACAATTTGCTACAATTTAGTCCTCAATATTTTCCCTTTCCCTCTCCTTCTCCCTCTCTTCCTCTACTCTACTGGATTTCATTCAATTTATTTATTGTTTTTTTCTTAAATTTGTGCTGCATAAATGTGCATAAAAAGTGAAATTCACTGTGGTATGCTCATATATGTACATAGCATAGTTTTTCATTTTCTTAAATATATATCTATAACCTTGGTATGTGATTTTCCTTTTGCTATTTTAACACATGATCTCTGATATTGATCCTACAAACTATTATATCTTCTAACTGTTTCTGGTTCTTTTTCCACATGATCCATAGAAGTATGTGTATTCATTAAAATTCAAACAGAAAATGCAAGAATCAATTATATCTGTATGATTTTGTGCCCTATCTTTTTTTTCAAAACCCACCACTCCTATGTTGTTCCAGAAATAAATGAACTCTGGCAGTAGATAATGATGAATCCCTGAGCATTTTTCTGTTAATATCTTACTGATGATGTCATCGTATACCCAACTAATCTGGTTCTCTACAGCAGTTCTATTAAAGAGGCAAATTAAAGTGGGTTGCATTACTTTCTGAAGAAATAAGAAGGACCTTTTAAAAGCTTTTCTGGGTTTCTTTAAGTATGATTTGCAGATCAAATAATTTTGCATTCCCAACTTTCTTGTTGCCCTTCTCAGTTCATCTATTACATTGGTAGACATCAATCACAGTTCCTGTTTCATTTGTGTAGTTTCTGGTAATCATAGACTAAATCGATTTTAGAGCCATTGAGAAGAGCAGCATTAGACATTGAAATTAGTTAAAGATTTGAATGTGTTTTGTTCCCAAAAGCTTAAATTACTCCTCCATTTTGATTAAAATCTGTAGTAGTTGCAATAAAAATGAAGCAACTTAACTTAAAAATGCACCAATTACCTCTCTTTCCAAGAAGATGCCCAAATAATCAAAAACCCCATTAACTTAAAGCATTTTCATTTTAATGTATTTGTATTATAAATCTTGCACTCATAATTTAAGATGCTCATAGTGTGAGTAGACAAATGAGCAATTATTCCAGAAGGTACATACGATTTATGATTTATGTGCAGATAGGAAATTACCCCATAATACTTTACTTACTTCAGGAATTTGTACTTTGGAAATAGAGCTCTAGCCTCAGGCAATGTCACAGATGAATGCCTTGCAAACTATTCTGTAGTAAAATCGGAAAATGTCAAAATGAGAATATCATGTTAGAAGTTATAAAAATGACCACAAAATCCCTACAAATGCTATGGCACCTCTATATTTCTATGATGTAGGCATTCTTGACTTATAATTTTATATATAAACCTAGTTGCATTCTTACCAGAGCTCAAATATTTGATTGTTCCAATCTGCCTTTTGCCAAGCATATTTTAAAGGCAAAATTTTAACTTAAAAAAATAGTTAAGTCGCCAGAGTACAGAGTATAAACACACTTAGCTCAGAAGCCATTTATAACTATGTTGTCCAGCTATACAGATGTTAACACAAAAATGGCTATTCATTTTTCCCCTTTTTGACAAAATTGAATGAATATGCAGCATTTTATAGTTTAAAACACCACATCTTTTAAAAGGGCTTCATCTTTAATATTTAGGCTTTAGATTTCTATGTAAAGATTATTAATGAGAAGCAAGTTATCAGTCTTTGATTTGTCATCTCCCAAATTAATTAAATTACTCAACAAAAGCACAGAAAAAGACAAAAACCAACAAAAGCATTGAAAACTAAGGAGGTAGAAAAATTCAGTCACTAGCCAAAGCATAAGGAAAACAACCACTAAATCTTACATCAGTGTATCTAGACTGACAAATATTGGTGGTCTAAAATTAGTTCTCCATTGAAGAAAAAATGCAGAAGAGCTAGCTTAGATATGGTGAATAGACTTTCTTCCTCCTGTATCACTTGCCCATAAGTTTGTAGCAGCCATCCATCTATTCAGAGAGGTCCTGAAGTAGCTAAAACTGCCTCATTTTCAGAAGCACAAAGGTCATTTGCATGCACATGGACAAACACACACACACACACACACACACACACATTCTCTCTCTCTTTCTCGTGTGCTCTCTGTTTACATCCAGAACAATTTTCATTATACAACATGGTGATGAGGGTCATAGAAGCAGAGTACACAGGGGATTACAGTTTTTCTTGATACTATTATGTAGTAAAAGAACAATAATATCCTGACTATGACATAAACTATTTTCCTTATAGAAAAAAAGCACCAAACAAGCAAGTAAATATGAACAGGGAACACAGGATACACTTATTCTCTCAGTTCAATATAGCGGTGCCTTTTGGTGGCTATATTACTCACTACCTATGTGACTTTCAGAAACTTATTTCACCTTTCTGAGCCTCAGTTTCTTCCATAAAATTGAATAAAATGACTCCTAGTCTTATGTAAATAATCAGAAATGCACACAAAATTACTTTGTAACAAATCTGGCACATATGAAGTACATAATACATATTATTTTCCTTCTTGTGAAATACATTGACTATATTTGCAGCAAGGCTATTTATATAGTATGGGCTGGGCCTATATTTCTGGAACTTTCATTCAATAATCCTATCTCCAGGAATCTAATTAAGGGTATAATCAGATTTTATAATCTTTTAATCCAAATAGATGTCTCCTGCAACATTATTCTAAATAGTGAAAATGTAAATAATTTAAATATACAAAAACTAGATTAATATGATGAGCTATCACAAGGCCAATGAGGTAGAGAACTTGCCTGCTATGTGTGAGGCCCTGGGTTCAATACATAGCACCACAAAAAAAGAAAGAAAATATTATTAGAAGAGTAAAATAATATTTTATAGATGTATTATAATCATCTGGAAAGAAAAATCATAAAATGTTAATATTTGCTTTGAGCAGTAGAAAGTAGAGTCAACATATTTAGTTAATATACTCTACTGTAGTGTTTACATTTTCTAAAAGAAATGTATATATTGCAACAAAACTTTATTGAAAATAAATATATGAGCCAGGCATGGTGGCCCATACCTATAATTCCAGGAACTTTGGTGGCAGAGGCAGGAGGAGTTGAAAGCCAGCATCAGTAAAAGCAGGGTGCTAAGCAACTCAGTGAGACCCTGTCTCTAAACAAAATACAGAATAGGGCTGGAGACATGGCTCAGTGATCAAGTGCCCCTGAGTTCAATCCCTGATACCCCCCCAAAAACCTAAAACAAAAACATAAATGTATGACAGTACCAAATATTTGTTTTAGTGTGATTTTACTATTATTTTTGATAACTGTATTATTCTGCTAGGGTTGCCATAGGAAATTAACACAGGTTAAGTGACTTAAACAACAGAAATTTGTTTACTTGTAGCTCTAGAATGTGGATCAAGTCCAGAGACAGGTATTAGCAAGACTGGTTTCTTCTGAGAATTTTCTTCACTTGTATACAGCACTGGAAATCCCTGTGTCTTCACAATGTCTTCCCTCTGTAACTGTATGTGTCTGTGTCTAAATTTTCTCTTCTTCCAAAGACAATAGTTATATTGGATTAGGGTCCACCCAGTGATCTCATTTTAATCTAATTGTTACTTTTATAAATGCAACCTCTAAACATTCACATTTTGAGGTACTAGGGATTAGGATCTGAATGTAAGAATGTGGTGGAATACAATCCAGACCCTTGCTAGATTCTTTTTAACCAATTGACCTCTTTTTTTACTTTATAAAGAAGTCAAGCTGGGTGTGGTGTCACATGCCTGTAATCCCAGCTACTTAAGAGGCTGAGGCAGAAAGATTACAAGTTTGCCAATTTACCAATTGTCTCAAAATAATAATAATAATAATAATAATAATAATAATAATAATAATAGTGATAATAATGGAATGGGCATGTAGCTCAGAGGTAAAGCCTCCCAGATTCAATCCCTAGTACCAAAAAATAAATAAATACAAGTTTTTAAAAAATTAAAAATAATTAAAGGGCTGGGGATGTAGTTCAGTGGTAGAGTGTTTCTGGGTTCAATCTCTTGAATAACATAACATCACATAAACAATAAAACAACATAATAAAACGTAGTATAGCAAAATGGAACAAAACAAAACATAAGCAATGCACAACAAAACAACATGACATGACAAAATGTAATGTAATATAACATAAAAATAAGACTAATTTGAGGATGTAGCTTGGTAGCACAACACCTCTGGGTTCAACCATTAGAACTATAAATGAAAAAAAGAGAGATAAATCATCATCAGCAAAGTAGAGATAAAATAATTTACTGGAGTCTCTGGAGTCAACTGATTTGCTTTTTTATCTCAATTCTGTCACTGAGTATCTGTGTGAGCTTGGTTAATGTAGACAGCCTCAGTTTGCTGCTCTGGTGCCATGGGGGGTGATAATGTCTCTATCATAGGATTCTTGTATATATTCAGATAAAATCTATATATAACCATTATATTATAAAGTCTAATCAAAGTAAAAAGTAAACATTTTGCTCCCTTTTACTGCTCTTCTATTTTTTTTTGAGAACTGCTTCAATATCCTCAATTATTCAACGTAAACATATTCATTCTTTCTCACTGCCTCTTTTCCCTAAAACAAAACCCTCTCCACATGTTTTCAATTTCACTAATGACTGCTCTTTTAGTAGTAGACTCCATTAGGATGAACTTGAATTCATATCCCAGACTTGTTAATCATTAGCTATGTGACCTTAGGGTAATTAACCTTTCTGATCTAGGTTTCTAATTTATACAAAGAAGGCTGTAGTCCCTAACTCATAGGGTTGTTGTGCATGGAACTGTGTCCCACAGTAGTAAACTTTGTTGAATTTATATTGGTAAATGATAATAATGAACGTTTATTGAACATTTACTATGTATTACGCAGTTTGCTAAATATTTTACCAATTTTATTTTATTGAATTTTCATAAGAAACATATCAGCAAATCAATAAATTCTCCATCTTTTACCTAAGCTAATGCAACATGGCCTTCTTCAGCTTATAGCTAAAGAACCCTTAGTAATATTGTAGTTGAACACTTTATTTTAACATTCTGACAGGAATATAATTTACAATAAAACATCCACCAAGAAAAGTGTAATATTCTGATACATATTTCATTCCCATTTTGAATCCAATGCCATAAAAGTATTTTTTTTTGTAAGAATGAAAAACACTGTAATTGATATATGGTCCCCAAACCACCTATAGCCATACATATAATGCTATCACTTCTAATAAGAGAATACAAAGCACCCTGAATTGACAGATCAAAATCAAAGATTGAAAGTTAAGAATGGTGTGGACAGAGTAAAGCATTATTTATACATGGAAAAATGAGTTATATCCATTTCTTTTCCCCTCTCACTCACACTTTCTCTCTTACACACACACACACACACACACACAATTGTTCTTTCATTATTGTTATACATTTTAATGTTTTCTGTATATTTTGTAGCTTCTGTTTTTTTCCATTAAAATACTCAAATTTACCTTCCTGCTATGATTCATTCCAATACCAAATATGTGGTATAAAGATAGCAGATCATATTGCCCGGCATGGTGGCACATACCTGTAATCCCAGCAGTATGGGAGGCCGAGGCAGGAGGACTGCAAGTTCAAATAAGCAAGACCCTAAGCAATTTAGTGAAACCCTGTCTCAC
Organism: Marmota marmota marmota; assembly: GCF_001458135.2. Taxonomy (NCBI): domain Eukaryota; kingdom Metazoa; phylum Chordata; class Mammalia; order Rodentia; family Sciuridae; genus Marmota; species Marmota marmota. The sequence goes on from NW_026000316.1 coordinate 7,634,439, forward strand.
AATAAAAAAATAAAAATAAAAAAGTGTGGGGGATATGGCTCGGTGGTTAAGTAAAAGTGACTTGGGTTCAATCCCTCATACAAAAAAGTAGACCATATTGAATAAAAATTTATAATTAATCTCATTTTAAATAAGAAGAGGTATAATTCCCATTATAATGTGAGTGGTTTCAAACTCCCATTTGAACCTTCTATGGGGTCCTGTTAATTTAAACACCAAAGCTGCTACCTTAGATATTACATACCTCCCAAATGAAATTTTGTTGGCAGAATTACTTCTCATTTCTCCATGCACTGGGTAACTTTTTGAGGACTAAAGTTGACCACAGGTGAAAATCAAAGGCAATAATGCATATTTTATGTGTACACTATGAAGATGAAATGAGTTGTACATAATGGAACTAGCATTTTACCCAACAAATTGTATGTACTCAAAAAGTGTAGATGTTATTATTTCTATCCCCTCCCATAAGCACTTAACAGAACTCCTTTTACATAGTAGGTGTTGAATATATGTTTGAATAAATGAATAAATACTTTACCCTATTTATTCATATTCTCATAATTTCATGTTCTCTTCCTCCCTCTCTATAGTGGTCTACAATTGGCTCATAGCAGTTTACAACAGCTGAGTTTGGGGCACTTCTCAATTCTGTGTTTAATATTATCACATTAGTAGCTTGAAATTGGTTATGGTGAGAGTATATACACCACAGAAATCATCAAATGCTACAAATCAGAACTTTTTCACCTTCTCCCAAATCATTTTATCAGCATACCACTGTCTTATCCCTGACTTAGAGCAATGTGACAAACAGGAAGACACAGGAATTTATATAGAGGTGACTTTGGATATCCATTAAATTATAAGAGTCATTGGTGTGAAAACTATTAGCTTTATATAATTAGAAAATATCTTAACAATAACAAAACGTATACAAAAGATACATGTTAATTTATGCTGGACCAATTAACCTATACAGTCTAGAAAGAAATAAAGATCATTTAAAGTTAAAGCAAATGTTGTGATAGGTATGGCTTTTCCTTAGGAGGCTACATGTGTAATCTAGAGCTACATGTGGAGAAGTGACATGGTATTTTGGCCTGAGGCACTGCAGCTATTAAATGGAAATGTAGTCTTTCTTGATTGAATTCACTAGTCCAGATATAATGCCTCTGAAAGCTTTTATGGCAGCATAGTACAATGGAAAGTACCCTGGACTATATGTAAGGAAACATTGCTCCTTAATTTTAAATCTGCCACTTGCTAGTCAGGTGTCAAAGCAGATCACAAACAAAATGGGATACAAAATGGGATTTTTATGTCCCTGATAGGGCTCTTGTATGTATCAAACATAATGATATATTGAAATATTTTATAAACCTCAGCATGTTTTTTAATTATTAATATGTTGATGAAATTGTGAATGCTTGAGTTTTTATTCATTTTTTCTAAAAGATTAAGTATCTGCCAAGTGAATTTCCCCCCTCAACAGGGGGAGGGTTATAAAATTGGGTATTGACTAATAAATTTATTCAATAATTATATGCATCATAAATATAAACTATACTCAAGTCATGCCTATATTCTTTATTAATCATAGTAACCTACAGAAATCTCAGGATCTCTTTCTTTTCTGCTTCAAGACGAGAGAAATTATTCTTCAACTATGGTAATGTTGAAAGGGAAGTGCAAAGGTGATTATTTGTTGTAAGAAATTCTCAGTCCTCCCTTACATTGTGATTTTCTAGTCACATTTATTGCAGGTTTCATCAGATTATAAAAGAACCACAGACTTATTGGAGTGCTAACTGTCAATTCCATTTGTCTCTATTGTATAAATGCATTCTCTACTTTCTCATAGTTTCTCATCTAAAATGAGCACCAGTGATTTAGAACAGCCAGACAAACACTGAACCAGCGCATAAAGGAAGGAAGTATAGTTGATGTGTCAGTATAAAGAGAAACAAGATAAGCAACAGACCTGGAAACAACAAAAGGACTTTTTTCATCTAGGTTTTACATTACCTGAGAGCCTGACTTCTGGTTTAATTCCCAGTTCTGTTACTGGCACAACTCACCGCCTTGGGCAAATCACTTAACCTCCTTGTGTGCCTGACTCTCTGTGAAGAGAATGAAGCAAAGGCACAGCTTAATGTTTATGCAACACTCAGGGTTCCTGGAAGCATAATACCATAGTGTACTGGTGGTAGATATAAGAAAACATACTTTGAAAACTGTAGCTGCAATTTTAAAGATTCCCAGTGTTCACGAGAAAACATCATATTTGAAGTCTGATACATAGTTACATGTCCTACCCTTCTAAAGCAAACAGTGAAATTGATATTGTGATACCAACCTAAATAAGTCACCTACTTCTATTCAAGGATACTGACATTTGCCTTCTGTCAATATTTCTTTCAATAGCATGTAAGAGCTTCTTCCATTTATGTGCAGAAAAGGTCTGAAAGTTCTTTCAGGGTCCTGATACAGCATAAATGAACTTAGTCCTCCCCTGGTAGACCTAACTTGACTGACCCTGGCCACTGCAGAACGTAATAAATACTGGCCATTTAGGAATACACATTAAGTATCAATAAAAATAATTGTTATTTACTGAGTGACTACAATATGCCAGCTCTTTATAGAGATTCTTATGCAATGTTAGAATGATCTTGCCAAGCATGGTGGTACAGTGGCTCAGCAGGCTGAAGTGGGAAGATCACAAGTTCAAGGTCAGCCTCAGCAATTTAATGAGACCCTAAGTAACTTAGTGAGACCCCATCTCAAAATAAAAACATAAATATATAAAAGGGCTGAGGATGTAGCTCAATGGTAAAGTGTCTCTGGGTACAAACCTCAACACCCCCAAAAAATTCAAGTTAGTGTTATCTTTATTTATAATTGAAAACCTTAAGGCTCAGAGAAGTGAAGTTGACAAAGACCAAATAACTCATAAATAAGAGACCAAGATTTATATTAAAACTTAATCCTATTAGATACCAAAATCCAGGCTCCTAGCTAGTATATCATACTGTGTACATTCTGTTCCCATACCATTTCATTTTCAGGTTCTGCCCAGGTGGGATTGGATTCCCTGATATCTCAAATTACTTACAAAGAAGTAATTATGATCACAATAAAGAATATTCAGTATAACCCCTTAATAGGCAAGTCTTTAAAGACCTTTTGCTAGCATCAGAATTTTGGAATATACTTCTTTGATGTTAGGATGATATAGTATCTCCTATGGCCAATTTTTCACAAAATAGAGAATTTGGAGGGGAATTTTGTACTCTTTGGACAAGTTTCTTTCAACTAATTTTTTTAGTGATATGAATAAAAATATTGCCACTGGAACCCTTTTCATAGAGGGAGCTATATTTGTCCGAAAGAAATTTATTGACATGTTGAGACAGAATTGTGGCTTATACATGTTTTTCACGGTAAAGATACCTGGGAGAAAGAGCAAGTAAAGGCTGGAATGGAGTCTACAAGTAGCTTGTCAGCTCTGCATTCTGGTACAAAGTTGCCAAATCCTGGATAAAGCTATGCCTTTAGACTTTGATTTTACAGAAAGATGCTAGTGAGTTTTCAAGCCTACACTCTAAAGGTTAAACAAACTTTTCTAATGCATGCAGGGATATTCTATAGGATAGATGAAAATTGTTTCTTCTTTCTTCAATTTGGCTACCTTTTTATTCCTCATCCTTTATATTTTTTTTAATATCTATTTCAGACATTTAGGTAAATGATTTGTAAATGCTGTCTCATTTGATCTTTATACCAACCTGTGATTATCTCCACCTTACTGTAATGTGCTCAAAACAACCCAATTTTTAGTGGCAGATTCAGTATTTGAACACAGCTTTGTCTGACTTCAGTGATTATGCTTTTATCTTTAAGGTTACACAGACTCATTAATATCATAATGTTGGTTGTTGTTCATAAAGTAAATATCTCTAGATATTGACAAAGTAAAAGGTGAAAATACAAAAATTTTATTGTTAGGTTAGTTTTACATTTTTGTGGCATGTAGTTAATTTTCCCATTTGCACATTTGCTCATTTGTATTGAATCAATATTGTTTTGACTCTCCCATGAACCAAGTCACTAAATAAAATTTCCCTGCTTGTTCATATAAGATAATTTCTGTACAAATTTTCCTGAGAAAATTTTAATACTAAGAATAGATGCCTGGCACATACATCCCAGCAACTTGGGAGGTTGAGGCAAGAGGATAGCAAGTTCAGCGTCAGCCTCAGCAACAGCAAGGTGCTAAGAAACTCAATGAGACCTTGTCTCTAAATAAAATATAAAAAAAGGGCTGGGAATGTGGCTCAGTGGTTGAGTGCCCCTGAGTTCAATCCCTGGTTACCCCCCACCACTAATTTGGAATACAGTGTACATTCTGTTCCGACCCATCTGTAAAACGTTCCTGTGCTAGGCCTGTTAAAAATGTGAAATGTATTATCAAGCAGCATAAATATGAAGCATCAAACTATTAAAAAAAGATATCTGAAATACATATGCCTGTCAAAAGAAATAATCTTTCATTTTATTATAAAGTGAAAAAAACTGTCTAAGGATATATATATATCTCCACATTTCTCATCTAAAATCTTTTTTCTTCTTTACTTATACTAACAGTGTTGCACCGTAGCATATAATGAACATCTTTTGAATTTGCCTGCTCAGCAATCTCTTCTTCCTTCTTTTAATAATGGCACCTGACTTTCCTGTGAAGAAGCACCTTCTTTTCAACTATCAGAATCCGTATATATTGAGTGGGTTGACACTCATCATTTAAAAATTTGAAATTTATTCAAACACAAACATGGGCCTAAGATCTGGCCTACACCTAAACAATTTGAGTAGGTCATTCCACTGGCCACAGTGATTGATTCAGTGATTGATAGACACATGAATTCAACTGTGCTGATGCAAGTGTACACTGGTCTTTTTCCTGGAATCATTAGGAAAGTAGTATTTGCTTATTTTTTCAATTTAAGTTTTTTTAGCAGTAAAGACATAAATCTAGAGTTGCATATTACTATATTTATTTACATGATAGAGAGGGTCCTACTGATGATAAAGCAATCATATATGAAGAAAAAGGACACATTCCTGATGACATTAGTTGAAGCCCTCAATCCTGTCATCTATGACATCAATTAACCCCTTGAAGTTCTTGTTTATGAAACCATGTACATTCCTTTCTGTTTACTCTATGTCATCCAGTCACATGCCACTAAGAACACCTTGAAAAATATACACATTCACTTTTCCCAGTAGACTTCTGTTCCCATTCCACATTTAGTAAATGACTTTTGGTGAAATTTTTACTTCTCTGTTTGACGATGAATGATCAATATGATATAATTATCACTTTCATCAGCAAAAATCATTTTAATTTAGAAGGGTGATTTAAAGAGATAATTTAGTTTTTTTGCTGTCATAAGTTAGCATCATACTCTTAACAATCCCAGAAAGGCAATGCTGAACACTTATCATCATCAGGGTCCTCAAAGAAGAAGGTAGTACTGCTTTTCCTTAAGTTGTCTTAGTCTGATTTTTAGCCTATGATCTTTGAAACTGAATGTAGGCTGACTAAGCATGGCAGTTTACAATTTCCATCCTGATTCAAACACAGTCTATTAGGCATAGCACTTGACAATGCAAAACCATCTGTCCCAGTAACTTGATGAATTTGCTTCATGAATTCATATATAAATGTCCCTACACATAAAATAGCAAAATTGTGTCTTACATAATCTTGTTCATTTAGTGGAAATAAGAGAACTATAAGCCACATACTAGAAAAGCCTAATTTAGAAGATTATCCTAATGGCATATATCAAAGAAAAATCACAGTTGAATTTCCCCAAATGCAGCAAAAACAACAGTTTCTCAAATGTTTCAAAGTTTCTTTTTTATCCACAGGACAAAGAATTATAGGGAGTAAATGACAAATGCATGTCAAGATTCAGATTTTGCCAATATGAGCGATGTTTATTTCCTTTAGTCTAGGCCAAGTACTCTCAAAAGAATTCTCCCTTGGGGATGAATGCTACACTCTCATAAGTGATAACTTGGGAGTACTACCATGTACAAAATGTGTTCACTCTTTCTCATACTATTTTACTCATTTCCAACAATTTTGAATCAGTCTGGACTTTTATTATACTTTCAACATGAAGTAATTGTCATGTTTATACTTTTCTCCCTTTTCATTCCATTTAGATGTCTTTGTCCTTTTCCCTATCTGCTGCTTCATTTATCTCAATCTCGGTCTAAATTTTTATTCAGCCACTTTATCCTCATTAGGAATTATCCAAAATGTAAGAATTACCCAAATTATTATAATTCTGTTCTTTATGATAAATATCACCCACTTGTGATAGTATCAATGTTGTTGTTGTTGTATTGTTTTTATGATGCTGTGGATTAAACCCAGGGTCTTGCTTATGCTAGACAAGTGCTCTACCACTGAATTACTCTAAGACATATAAAGTTGGTTTTAATCACACACCCTAACTTCCTAGGGAGAATCAAGGGTCTACCCTCAACTCTACAGACAACACAAATTCAAGTTCTCTCTTCTTTCCCCTTTCTGTTTTTCCTTATCTGTCTCTCTGCTTCCCTCATTTCCTCTCACTCTACCTATTGTTTTCTCTTCCCAAGAAGAATAATTTTCTCACAGATTATACTGGTAAGAATCACTTTCAAGAGATACTTATATAAAGCCTGACAAATAATGACTTATATGTAAGAATTTATTTTACTAACATAAAAAGGAATCTATAAGTAAATAGTCCAAGGATGATGTCTACTATGTCAAGTTCCTTCTGTTTCTCTGCCTTATCAAATGAAAGAAGGAAGAAAACTTGTTGGACTAAATAGTGACTATGCATTTAATTATTTAGAATTTGCAAAGGACAGAGGAGAAAATGCTTGCTATAGCTGAGTCTCTTTCTTTTGTCAGAAAAACAATAGTTGTCCTTGAGGCCTTGCAGAGTAAACTTCTACTTATATCTTATTTGTCAGAATAAAGTTATATGGCATGCCCAGTAGCAAGGGGGTGTGATAAATGGAGTTTTCCTTCCTTTAGGCACATTGCCACACCCTTCTCTCAAAATTAAGTCTGATAATAAGGAAGAAAAAGACAAGGATATTAGGTAAGCAATTAACATCAATGCATACAAAGATTTATTAGAAAAAGTAGCATAGGCCTCTAAAACACACAAGAAGGGTGTTATTTAGTTTTCTACTATTGATCAGTTGACACTGTTGCTTTGGGCCTATGGCAGGACAGCACATCATTGCAGGGAAAACACAGTGGTGCAAAGTACTTATTACCTCATGGCTGAGAAGAGAAAGAGAAAAAGAGGAAGTGGCCAGGGTCCCACTGGTCCCTTCAAGGGCATGTCTCCAAGGACTTAAATCTCCCACTAGGCTTTAAGATATGGATCTCTTAAAGTAAGAGATTAGCCAAATAAAAGAATATCACTTTTACTAGGAAAAGAACATGTCTTGTCAACAAATTGGAAAAGTAAAATTTTTCCTGTCTTGAATCTCTCCTTTTTAAATTTTTTTCCTCTTAACTCTTCATCCCCATTCTTTTTAAGAGCAAAGATACAATCAGATATCACTTAGACATCAAATAATGTTGTCCTTGACTTAATTAATAGACTAACTTAAAATCTGGTGAAAGTAAGCATTAATGGGCAGTTTATCCTAGATATTAAGGAAGAAAGGCATGTCTTTCTAATCATACCTCTAGAATGTCAAGTGAGACCCAAGTAGGGACAATGAGAAAAAGAAGAATGTCTTGAATTAGGCTGAGAGCTGAATGGATAAACAAGAGAGGATCTCAGGTTTATGTATTCTCTATCTCATCAATCCAGATAAAACAAGACTGATATTTAAGGCTACAGCCACTGGCCTATGTTATTCTGGTATATAATACTCTGAACAACTTGGTGGACTAAATAGTGACTATGTGTGTAATTATTTAGAATTTGCAGTTTTAGGTCTCTCATGTAAACCACTTTTAACATAACTACCAAAGGGAACTCTAAGAAGAGGTGATGAACTATTACTCAATGTTGTGTTGCTTATTTCAAGTTAATTTATAAATAGTACAGACATTTTGTTTAACATTCTCTAATTTGTCCATAAATAGCCATTAGCAACATGGGGCTACTTTAACTGGAAAGATGCAGAGGATGTGGTATAAAGAAAAGAGAGCATTCTAAGCACTGAAAACAGTTTTACAAAGGGTCCACATAGTATTGCACTCCTGTTATTCCAGTGACTTAGGAGGCTGAGTCAGAAGAATTGCACGTTTAAGGCCAGCCTGGGCAACTTAGACCCTTTCTCAAAGTAAAAAAAAAATAATAATAAAAAAATAAAAAGAGCTGGAGATGTGGCTCAGTGATAGAATTCCCCTGGTATAATCTTCAATACTGCAAAAAAAAAAAGGGAAATGGGAAAGTAAAAAAAAGGGTGTACACCTGGTTTTGTATGGTTTTTGTACCTGATTTAACCATGAAAATATGAAAAGTGTTAAAATATTTAATTAGCCAAACATATTTCCCCCATACTGGGGATCAAACCCAGGGCCTTGCAAGTGCTCTTCCACTGAGTTAAATCCTCTCCCATTTTTGTAACTTGTATTTTTGAGACAGGGTCTCTCTAAGTGAGGAAGGCGAGCCTTGAACTTGAAAACTTCCTGCCTCAGCCTCCTGAGTAGCTAAGATTACAAGTGTGTATCAACACACCTAGTTATATTTCCTTACATTAACATGCATGAAACTCTAAGCATTCTTACTGAAATGATGTGATGGCTTTAATCAAAAGTGGTGAGATTGAGAAAAAAAAAAAAAAAGAAATGTCATAAACCAGTCCAAAATCCAAAGCATCATTACTCATCTGCAGTAAAATAACTCCTATAATAGCTCCAGTGCTACCTGAAGCAGTCCACAAATCTGTAGGCACTACATGAAATCAAAAGAGGTTACATCCCTGGTATTTTCTATTTTCATTAAAGTGACTAAGGATAGCATCTTCCTTGAAAACTAATGCTCTCAGCTTATGACAATTTATGGTCTGGTATTAATTGACTGTTTTTATAGTTGACCTTTCAAATATTTTGCATTTAGAATGGCCATTTCACCTGTTCCCCATAGGTTACTAAGAGTAGGCACTCAGGGAAAACTGGAATGGATGTGCTATATTAAAACACTGAAAAGGTCAAGGTTTTAGTTGTTGATATTTTCCACAGAATATAATTCTCACATATTTTAATGGATGATAAAACAGAGTGATTAATGCTAAAGGCCTAATAATAATTATTATGACCACTGTTTTAAAATATGAGCAATCAATTTTTCTGAAAAAAGAGCACTAAGAACATAATGTAAAACAATGGTAGGGGGCTCTTAATGGTGTCTTAATGGCCTCCAGCCTTTCATACCTATGATAGAAAAGTAAACTAGTGTGATAGATTTATAGAATATTTTTTGAGAAGGCATTTTTCATTTTTATCAATTCACTCTAAATTCTCTGAAGTAAAATAACAATATGGCAGATTTCAGTGTTTTGACAAACTTCACTGTAGAATAACATGTCAGTAGGATTAATTAATTCATTTATTAAACAGATATATTAATAAACCATGTGTAGAACATTGTGCTCAGTAATTTGGGGTAGCGAGTGTGAGATATTGGTAACATCCCTGTGTAGTACAAAGGAGGAGAAGGATGAGGTGGCAGATGGCTGCATGCACAGGGTTGTTAATGGCATTACACAGACTTGGCTGTGGCACAGCTCAGACCTTAATCAGCCTAAGTCCTCCTTACTCCTCCAGCCAAAAATGTTTTAGCCACTTTTTCTATCAACACAGTGCCAAAATACCGATGAAATACAGAACATACACAAGACAAAGCACTCCAGCAGATAGAACCATGGTTGAACTGCCATTCCCAGGTAAATTACTAAAGTGAAATCTCCTGTTAATCATAGCATTTTTGATGAAAGCAAAACCTCAGGTCAAAGTAATTTGATGAAGATGTTATTTAAGGAAAGGTTCATGCAAATTCATTAGTAGAAACTGAGATTAGAAACCTTGATGCAAGAACATAACAATCCTAACAAGGCCAGAATTGAAAGGAAAGTGAGAAAGCAAGAGACAGGTGAGCAAGAAATGAAGGAAAGAGATCAGGCAGAGATCCATACAAAGGTTTATTTGTCAAAGATGACAAATAAAGGCCATCCCTCTATATGGTGGAAAGAGGCACCCAAGGTATTCAGGTCAGCTTTTGTGGCATAAGGGTTTGGAGTTGTAGTTATGGTGTTATGGGTGTTTGCATCAGAGCTAGCCGGGTGGAAACAGCATGGGATTGGCTTAGGTCAATGGCACTATGAGACTTTCCAGAATCAAGGGGTTGTGTCTTACTGGGATTGGCTTAGGGTTATGGTACCATGGGGTAGGTCACTAATGGGAGTGAGGGGAGTTCAGGTTAAGTGGAAATTCAGGAAAGTAAAACTTATCTCATAAGATGGTGGTTAACATTTAAGATGGCTGCTCAGATGTTAAATCAAGACCCTATAAGAATGGCATGGAACTCAGTAAAAATCAACAGTTCCTTGAAAAAAAAAGAACTCAGACACAACCATACTAAAGCTATTGCATATATTACATACCCAGGCATCTCAAAAAATATTTAGTGTGGAAAACTGTATATATTTATAGTAGCAAAACTCAAGTAAAATATTCAAAATGATGTATTTTCTTAAAAAAATATATGCACATGTACTATTGGTATAAAGAATGGAGGACCAAATAATATGCATAAAGGCAGTCAAACTCAACTAAACCATTAATTTTCCTTTAAAAATCATGCATGTTTTTGGTGTGCCTATAATAATGAGTTGGCTTAATCTCCCTGAATATTATAAAACAGATTTTGGTTCCCAGGACAAACAAAATGTGGTAAGAAGTATCCCTTGCAGACTCTGTCATTTTAGGGTTAAGATTTATCTGAGTGTGCTAGACATTAAATGAGGCTTTATGAAAAAACTCTTTGAAATGTTTTGTGCCTACCATCAGGCCAAGTGGTATACTTCTAGGAATTTGTCCCACAAAAAATCCTGCATACATATATGATTATATTAACATACATATTTACATGATTTTCTAATATTGTTTGTAATAGAAATAGATTGGAAACCATGTGCATGTACTTTACTAAGAAATAGTTAAAAGGAAATAAATCATTATGCTGAAGAGATATCTACACTCACGTCTTCATCATAACACTATTCACAGTAATTAAGATATAGAATCAAACTATGTATCCATCAACAGGTAAATATATAAATAAAATATGGTATCTACACACAATTAACTACTACTACTTAGCCTTTAAAAAGAAGGAAATTCAGTCATTTATAGTAACATGGATGAAACTGAAAAATATGTTAAGTAAAATAAACCAGGTATGGAAAGACAAATGTTCCATCTCATATGTGGAATCTAAAAAAAAATTAATCTCATAGAAACAGAGAGTAGAACAGTGGTTACCAGGAGCTATGAAAGAGAGGCAAGGATTGGGGACATGTTGGCTAAAGGTTACAAGGATCCAGTTAGATAGGAGGAATATGTTCTAGAGACCTATTTTAAAGCATGATGTCTGTATTAAATAATACTCTGTATTGTACATGTGCAATTTGACAAGAGAGTAGATTTTAAATATTCTCATCACAAAAATTAAGTGTGTGGGATGATGGATATATTAGCTTGCTTTAATCATTACATAATATATACATGTATAAAACTTAACATAATATACCATAAATGATTTTTCATGTTAATTTTAAAAAATTAAAGCAAGTAGTTCATGTATGGTCTATCCATAGTTTTGGATATCACATTTTAAAAATAATTTAGTTGCTCTATATTTACTAATATAATTAGATGCTCAAGGTAAATTACTAAGTGGAATCCAAAGTACTAGGTAGAAGAACAATAAATGTATACTCCTAGGCCAATGACAGAGAATCTCTATTATATGTACGTATATAATAGTCTCAAGTGAGAGGAAGAAAAAGAGAAGGATATCAGGAGGGACATAAACCAAACCACAAATAGCAATTACTTGTAGAAAGGAACTTAGGATAGGAGGGGGAGATGACAGATGACTGTGCATATTATTTATTTTTTAAAAGAATCATGCATTATTTTTATAATTAAGATTTTTAATCAACCAAAAATATTTTATAACTGTTTTGATACTGATTACTTTTTATAGGGTTTCCTCCTTGGTCTCTTGGGAAGTATATGCCCATATGGGTATCTGTGGACATACATGTTTATATATGTTTACATATTTTTACACATAGCTTTAATTCAGTTACCCTATGAAAGTGCAGATAAATACATGAAATGGGCTGGGGCTGTAGCTCAGTGGTGGAGTACCTGCCTCACATGTGTGAGGCATTGGCTTCAATCCTTAGCACCACATAAAAATAAATAAATAAAGATATTTAAAATAAATAAATAAATAGATATATACATGAAAAATTGCTCAGGGTAAAACCAGGAAAAGAATAAATTCTTCATAAATGTTCTTATTTAGTGAGATAAAACAGAGAATTCATTCTTTTACTTTCCCAAGTAGCATAATAACCTGCAATACTCAAATATTCATTCTATCACATAATTAAAAATAAAGTTTCTTTTTTTGTTAAGAAGGTATTTTATTGAATTTTCAATGGACCCCTTAGAGTTATTGATGAGGATATGCTTACATATTTATTATATTTCAGGAATTTAGAGGGGTCCATTTACTCCTTTAAGCAAAACAGCACATGAAAATTATTTCTCATAATGATGCTTTACCCTCTTCAGGAAAAAAAAAATCTTCTTACTATTCTGACTGTCTCACATAGTTATAAATCTTCTGAACAAATGTCTTTGGGATTCTCAGTTCTTTTCCTAGGTTGTGAATATAGTAACTGATGTAATATTAATGGTCTTAACCAAGATTAAGTTGAATCATTTGCCTGGTGCATGTCATCATTAGGCCAGTAGCATTCTTTGTTACTATCAATTTTCTGTAGTTGTATCATCAGCACTAATTGAAACAAAATGTTTAAGAGTAGGTGAGATTTATTTTTAGTTTTTTTAGTTTTAGAGACTTACATGAACATATTAGTAAAATTCATGGTTTAAAACACCTATTTTTACTAAAAGACTTGTAATTATCTGTTTTGACACTTGTGAGTATCCTTCTCCAACTACAAAACTGCTGCCATTTCTGGGCTTTCTGATCTACCAGTTTTTCTTCCTTTATTGACTCACTTCTGTTTATCTGTTGAAACCATTACATATAAATATGAAGGTGTATTTAAACATAATAGGTGAACAATATCATTGAGACAAATTTTACTTTTAGGGAATAAAATTACTTAACTAATATATATCACATTATAGAAACAGTAGCTATCATTCAATTACACAGAGCATCACTATTTTTTCTTTCTTTTTTCAAGGCTAAAAATAAGAGGAGGAATAAAACTTGAGAGTCCAATTCTGGGCAAAATTTTGGCATATATATTGGTTTATCTGCATATGAATATTTTATCATTCCCTTTTCTTAGTACATTGTGCAAACACCAAATAAGTTTACTGCTCTGAATTGCTATAATATATTCTAAGCTATTATGTGAAAGATCCATATAACCAGTACAGTGGGAGGAACAGTATGTCTAGTCTGAAAGCCATTTGCCTACATACTGTTTCATTTTGTTCAGAGGCTCCAAAGCAGGGATAATGATGTAGAAGAACATGAATTTTTCTGGTTACATTTGCACATTTATTGCAGGTAGTTCAGATTTTTCAATTTGTAGAGGATTTCTATAGTATGTTTATTTCTGAGAGGGATGTTTACATGAAAAACTTTCCCTTGATGAATTTACTTGTTGGAATGAATCTTTCAGAAAAGGCAATGATTAGAAAGCCAAAAGCATGGCTTTAATTACAAATAACAGCATTCAAAAGGGGTGAGCTGGGAGAAGGAATGGCAAACATGGGAGAGGAGGAACTTGTACTTCCAAACATACGTACAACCAGGGACTGATGTAGGCCATCACAAATGTCCTTCATTGCTGACCCTCTGACCTCTCATTCTTTTTGGAGCATATCTAGCATGTCTTTAATGCACAAAGCAGATTTTCTTATTTTCTTCACAGCAAAAATATCTACATTCAGGGTATAGGAAAAGAAGCAAATTAACACAAAGGACTATTTGTAAAGGGAGCAATCATACCCCTTACCTAGTAGACCAAGTAGAAAAGGAATGCAGATTTCCTTTGTTTTACCCTCATGGCAACTATTTCAACAACAGTAGATAGATTTTGCATAAAATGTGCTTGCTAGTTTTTGTTCCATGGCTTAAATATGTTGTAGAATGGTTACATTTTGAAAAATACACATTCTAATTTGGTCTATCCTTTAGTTGCTTGAAGTCTTTCTTGCTTTAAAATGGATGACATTTTGAAAATGCAGAAACTCCCTACAAGCATAGAACTGTGCTTTTGGTAGGTTGCTATGTTTTTTTTTTTAAGTAATTTAAATGTATAAGTTATTGGAAAGTAGAGGCCAAGTGTTGAACTGGATGACCTTAAATTTCAATTCTGTTATTTTCTCACATCATTTTCCCCTTATAATCAGAAGTCAGTTTACAGATTTCTCAGAAAACCAACAGATGGCAGCAGAGAATTGCAGACTGGCCCAGATATTTTATTTGCACAAGTAATTATCCCCAAGCAGCAATTAAATGTCTAAAGGCAGAACTGTCATTTTTAAGCTTAGCAACCTTAGAAAATCTTTAAAGTTTTTTTTTTCCAGAGGAAAATTAATAATAAAAAAGTCTCTTTGCCCTTTAAGCATCAAGCCCAGCTTTGCTTTTGTAGTCAGAATTTCCTTTCTGTGCATATATGTAAGATTTACCAAAAATTAGTATCATACCGATGGACTCTTTTCTCTATTTGCCAATTGAAACAACAACCAAAACATGCAAGATTTCAATAATCCTCACATTTCCATTTGAGTCAAAACTTCAAAGAAGGCCCGCAATGGGAGTTAGTTTTCAGTTAGTTTTCCTAAAGCTAAGAACCACTATATTTGCCAGAAGGTTCAAATTACACTGCAACACTGGGAAATCTAACTTCAGGCACAAAACGATTACTGATATTTTTAATATACTAAAAGATTAACTCCATAGAATAAAAATTAGAAAAAATTAATTTCCATTACATTTCAAATTTTCATCTCAATTTATTGTACTCAATGCATCCAGCTGAAATTTGGAAATAAAACACCTCCAAAATACCCTGATATATTTCAAGTCAACTCTGAAAGGAGAACTTAGTCATTAGTTTCCAGTACTACTTCATGTCAGAAAATATATTACAAGTTGTTCTTAATTGTTAAAAAATGGATTATCCAAGTATTTTGCTGGCTTTCTTTACCATCCTACCACCTATCAGATGAATATTTTACTACTAAAATATCAGAAGGTATTTGTCTTACCTTCCTGATAGGAATTCACTACTTTCTATGATTTACCTTTGTAACCTATATTTCTCTTAACAAGTTCATCAGATTTCTTTACATTTCTGTCCTCTACTCCAAAACTGTGAGTTACGTGAAGAACTATCTTTTTTGTGTCTCCATATTGCTAGTACCATGCACATTGTTGAAGCTCAGAAATGATGGAGTGATACTCTGGTCAAGCAACCTGGCAAATTTTCAACACCATTGATATGGCCGGTTATCAGTGACGAGTCTTGCTTCCCCACATGTTGAAGTTTGAACATTAGAGAAGCACACCGAGGCAAGCATATGAAGCAGGATTTATTTAAAAAGGGGTAACATAGACGTCTCCCGCGAGGGAGGAGGGGGCCACAGCTGGTATCCCAAGAAAAAAGTATTCTGCCCTTTTTATGTGTCCCAGGCTTCCTTTGTTCTCCTGCCTTTTCCCCCTTATCTTTCTCCTTCTGCATACATTTTACTAGGCTCAGGAATGCTGGTGGGAGGGCCAAAGGGTGGGAAACTCAATGGCTGAATGGGGAAGGGCAGGGTGGAGTAGACTAGGACACATCAACAACCTCCTGGCTCCCTGTAGGGAGGGGAAATTCTTGAGATGGGTTACCTTGGCAACAGGGTGGAGCAGGGGCAGGTTCTTGATAAGATCCCTCAGGGGACAGTCTCCAGCTTCCCAGACTTGCTCAAAATTGTCCTCCTAGATCCGACCTGACTGGATTTACCTACACTGACTGCCTAATTCTGGCTTCATTATTATGGAATGTTTATTATATTTAAAACATATCACCAGAAGTTTTGGGAAGATGCAAAAGAAATAGAAATTATCTCTGACCTACAGATGATACTGGTTTTTAAAATATAGGCTTACCTGAGGAAAGCTGCAAAAGTCAATCTAGGTAGAAATGAATATAATGCAAATAAATATGCCAAGTTGAGAGCTGCAACATATTTAGAGTAAGCCTGCCATTGGAGCCAAATTCAAAGATCAAGGCCACAGTTTACATTTTGGTTGACAGGTGGTAGTTTAAGCCTTTTTAAGGGATGAAATCTCGGAAGTGTTAAAAGATCAGAGATTAGACCCTGAAGAGTGCTCACATTTAAAGGGCAAAGAAAGAAAAAAGGCTGGCAAACAAGAATGTTCCAGACTGAGAAATAGAACAAGACAATGATATCCTAGAAGTGAAGGGAAGCATTTTTAAAGAAGGTGTGGTAACAGAGAAGAGAAATAGTGAAGATTAACTGGAAAAAAAGAAAAAATAAATAATAATGAATAAAGAAGTACAATTGGCTAATATATGATACCTTATGAATTCAGAGCAGCTTTTGGAGATTTGTGAAGACAAAGTAGCTACTTAGAAGAGAGATATTGTAAAGATTTTTTAAAACTTGTTTTTTGTTTATTTTCAGAGGAAATTTGGTTTCATGGTTTTTCTGATTTGCTTATAATACAGTAACAAAACAAGCAAAAGTAAATATTTTTAACTTTTTTTGCAGTATCCAATAAGGAGAAACAATATCACAATGTCTATTCCCCTCTGACCTCCAAGTTTTTTCAAGTTCCAAGTTTTTCAAGTTCCTTTCAGCTAAAATTCTAAGGAAGTCATTTTTTTTTCCTCACATCTTGTGACTGCCAACTTACAATGCTACCACCATACAGTACAGTAGCCTGTACTACTGTGCTGGTCCACCTCCTTCTAAGGCTAACAGGCCTATTCTGTGCATCTAAGTGCATATTCACCGCAACACAGTACTTACTTCCCACTTCTGCTTCTCTCAATGTGGTATTTTAGCTTGCATGTTCACTGCAAATATTTTAGTAAAGAAAATCCTTTAGATTTTTTTTTCCTTTTTGTGACATTCCAGCTCTGTGAAAATTGGGGCATGAATGTGTGGGAGTTGGGTTGGAGGACAATCAGAGGGCAGATGCTATGCTTCATTCAAAATCCTTTTGGTTTCTCTCAATGGGTAATTCTCCTCAAATACATAAATGGTTAAGTCCTTGAGGTTTTGTTTATTGGAGGACTACTTCTTTCTTATAAATCCCTCTTCTCATAGCTCATTTAAGTAAATCCCTGGTGGTCATCCCATTGTTTCTCAAAGACATAGATGTGTCTTTGTCCTGGACTGAATACTACTTTATCTATTAAGCTGAGATAACAACCACAGCATTACCTACAATTAAAAGGCTTCACATTCATTCTTCTAATCTCTCTTTCATTGATTTTGAGTAGAAATTTCATATGTATAATAAATCAGAAACATGGCATGGAAATTTACAAGGCAGAATTTTGCTGATGCATCTGAGAATGGGTTGTTTATAAAATTATATTAAAGTAAATTTGTCATTATATGTTACTAAAATTGCCAAAATGAAGGCTTTTAGTAGAAACCCTCAGGACTCATTTGCTAGAACAAAATAAAAATTATTTAAAATGTTACTGTACATTTTTATACAGGACAAAGAAAACCCTAGGGGCTGGGGTTGTGGCTTTGCACATGTGAGGCACTGGGTTTGATCCTCAGCACCACATATAAATAAATAAAGGTATTGTGTCCATTTACAACTAAAAACAATTTTAAAAAAAGAAAAAGAAAGCCCTATAAATACTTTTAAAGAAAAATGTTTTATTAGAGATGGAAATACAGAAGAAACAACAACTTGTTTTCCAAAGAAAGGGCTTACTAAATGTAAAAGGAACAAGAACAAGAAACATATTAGGCCTTGTTTTGAAATGGTATCTCTTTCAGCTACTCAATAAATATGAATAAGTGAATTTCTGCATAAATTAATTAATTAACAAAAGTGTGGTTGAAATGTTGACCTGGAAGTATGTAATGGATAGCTTTTTGTTGTTACTTGCTCTTTTCATTCTGGAAAAGCATTTCTCTTCATGTGAGAGAAACTGTTCCTCCCTTTTCCTAAATGGTTCTAGTGTTTGTGCAAATAATTAAACCATCCTTCTTGTTTGAAGCTTGAGTGTGTGAGAACAGGGTGGAAATTTTGGGGCAGACATGTGAAACTGTAGCTGAGAAGAGAAAACTAGGCAGAAGACATTCATCGATACACAAAGGGTAGTTGAAGCCATGTATGTGGAAGTGATCACCCAGGCAGAACTAGTAAAATGGAGGAGAAGAACCAAGTGTGGCACTACAATATTAAGACGGTAGTGTAAGGGTAAAAGAA
>NW_026000317.1:0-3520 GCF_001458135.2 Marmota marmota marmota
TCCTTCTCTCTCTCTCTCTCTCTCTCTCTCTCTCTCTCTCTCTCTCTCTCGTACTGGGGATTAAACCCAGGGGCACTCTACCACTGGGATGCATCCCCAGCCCTTTTCATTTTATTTTCAGATAGGGTCTCACTAAGTTCACCAGTCTGGCCTCAAATTTGGAATCCTCTTGTCTCAGCCTCCCAAGTGGCTGATCCACCACCACCTCTGGATTTTTATTTCTTTAAACATATTAATCATATACTGCGACATACAAGTTTTAAATCTGTTATCTTAGAATTGATTGTTAAGTTTTTATATTTGTATGTTTCTGTCACTCATGGTAGCTTGATTCTTTACACATTTTTTCATTATATATATTTAAAATTCCTGGGGCTGGGGATGTGGCTCAAGCGGTAGTGCGCTCGCCTGGCATGCGTGCGGCCCGGGTTCGATCCTCAGCACCACATACAAACAAAGATGTTGTGTCCGCCGAGAACTAAAAAATAAATATTAAAAATTTCTCTCTCTCTTTCTAAAAAAAAATAAAATTCCTATAGGAATTCTTTGTGGCCTGTGGTTAAAGGTCATCCTTTTAAAGAGGCAGTCTGCAGCCATTCTACCTCTGGACCATTTCATCTAGAACTTCCAATCTATTTTATTTTATTTCGGGTACCAGGGATTGAACCCAGGGGCACTTAACCACTGAGCCATATCCCCAGCCCTTTTTATGTTTTATTTTGAGACAAGGTCTCAGTGAGTTGCTGAGGCTACCTTTTAACTTGCCATCCTCCTGCTTCAGCCTCGTGAGCTGCTGGGATTACTAAACAGTGTATTTTATTAATGTTTTAAGCTTTCCTATTTTTATTAAGCTATCACAATCTAAGTGAAATCTGGGTGTAAGAGAGTTAAATGCAGTTTGAAGACCAATCCTGCAGCTTCCCACTGACTCTATCACTGTGTCTCTCCAAGAGACATTCTGGAACATCCATTACTCTGAATAGGCCCCTCTAACTGAGAATTTCCACTTGTGGCAATGAATTCTCAGGAGTGTCATTTTTCTTTTATTCTCCTTTCACCCCAATCCAAGGTCAAGATAAACACACATCCTCACCTCTTTTTGTGGGGGTATTTTTTCAAGGTCATCTATTGTGTTTGTTTTCTATTGCTGCTGTCACAAGTTATCACAAGGTAGTAGCTTAAAACAACAAAATTGTATCCTCTAACAGTTCTGGAGATCAGCAAGGCTGTGTTCCTTGTGAAGGCTTCTGGCTCCTGGGCTAGGAGATGCCCTGCTGTCCCCTGGAGCAGCCCCTTTACTGGACTCCAGGATCCTCGCTGTTCCTTCCCTGAGAGCCTTTCTCTTATTTTCTCACCAGCTCAGCCATACAGTCACATGGTTTTAGATTTCATCCCAATTCCAGGGCCTGTGGAGCAGAAGGGCTGCTCACATTTCTGTTCCATGTTACTCACAAGTCTTTGGCTGTGGTTGGGACCCTGAATGTCTCCAAACGGCTTGGCCCAGAGTGGTGCTATTTGGAAGTCGTGGGAACTCTGGGAGGTGGCGCTTGGTACGCAGTCCCTAGGTCCATTGGGGACATGCTCTTTTCCTTCCTGGCCATGGAGTGAGCAGTTTTGCTCTGACACATTCTCACTGTGATGTGTGGCCTCACCATGAGTATAAAGCAACAGCACCAAATGATCCCAGACTGGAGTCTCAGAAACTGGGAGCCAAAATAACCCCTCTCTCTCCTGAGTTGATTAGCCCAGGTATTTGTTGTAGTGACACAAAGCTGTTTTCTCAAGCTACACTTGTTCCCCACCCACCCTCCAGCTGCCCTTCCGCTCTGCCATCTCTGTGGTGCAGAATTGCAGTATTACCAGCATCTCCAGCCTGCTGTGGAGAAGGCATTGGCAGTGTTCTGAATGGAGAGGCAGGCCCCATCTGTCACTTCAGATGGCCCAAAGACCCCCACAGGCCCCTCTCTAGGCCTTCAAAGTCCAAATTCCACATTATGTCAGTGACAGTGCCCGTCCTCCCACTGCTTGGGCCACCCTACAGCTCCCGTCAACCTCATGATGGTGTCTAACCGGGGCTGCTGGGAGCTTGCCTTGAGGCAGGGCTTGGGTCTGATTCACATTGTGTTTTGGGGATTGGTTGCCAAACTTCATGGCTGAATCTGGGTCCTCTCTTCCCTGCTGTCTGAGGCAATGGATACATACTGTGTGACTCACCCTGAGTCCAGTCTTCCCCTCCAGGCAGCTCTGAGAGCCAACCTCTTCTGTTTGGCTTGCTGATGGGTCCTGGTCTTTAGCAGGTGTGGCAGGGTGGGAGCTCAGATGTGTGGTGAGGGGATGGGGACTCAGAGATTGGGAAATGACATGGAGGATGTGAAGTGGCACTTGAGTCCCTGGCCAGCACAGCATGCCCTCCTATGAGCAGGCAAAAAGGTCCTTCCCCACCTTCCCCCAGACCCTCTAAGGAGCTCATGAAGAAGCTTTCCTCTCTATTCAGTATCTTAAATAAACTGTTTATTCAGGAGGAACAATTAAAGAAAGCAATCATGATGTGGATTACAAAAACAAACAAGCATAGCCCCTCTTCCAGATTTGAGGGGGCGATGGGACTGCCAGCCCCAGGTGAGCGTGTAAGTGGAGGCTAGTGTGCATGTGTGAACTTGGATGTGCACGTGTGCGCACACGTACACTTCCTACAAGGGGTGTGGCCTGCAATGAATGACCGTGTGTGTCTGCAGCTTGGCCCCTCCCCCCCAACACGGCTGTGGGACCCGCAGCAGCAAAATCAAGGCCTTCATCCTTCCCTCCCTCCCCTCCCAGCTCTTGCTCTGAGACCCCATCTCCTCCGGTGGCAGTTTGACCACCCTCAGTCACAAAGAGCCCCAGTGATCCTGTCAAGACATCTGGGGGAGGAGGAAGGAAACAGGGTGCCAGATGTGTGGCCGGGAACCCGCCCAGTGGCTCCCAGGCGCAGTAAGAAGCCACCCAGAGAGACTGTCCCTGTGGAGGTCTCCAGAGAGACTGTCCCCGTGGAGGCCGGGCAGTTGTTGCATCTCTGGGTCCACATCTCCTGGGAGGCTCTCAGCCCTAAGAGACCCAAGCCCTTGACAGACAAGCAGGGAGATGACTGCCCTGTTGGTGGTGGTGAGTCCCTCCTCACAAGTGGCCATTTGGGACAGGGAAGGGCCTGGAAGCAGGTTCCTGTGGCAAAGGAAGTGGCACACAACTTTCCTGAAGGGGGAAATAGCAGGGAGGCCCAGGGCCTAGCTGAGCTGGCGAGCACCCAGGGCCCCAGGGAACAGGCAGCCACCTGCAATGGTTCTTCAGATAGGGAACCCCACCCCACCCCCAAAAGAGTAAAGTAACAGTCGCAGAAGAGGCAGATTCTGGAGCGTGGTCCCACCCGAAAGCGCACGGGTAAGGCCGATGGCCCTGGGGCCGGCCCTTAGGCACGTTTAATAGGCTGTGAGTGGGTAGGGCAGATCTTTGCTCTGGCCCCTGCCTTGCTCCACCGCCCCCGAGT
>NW_026000318.1:0-2500 GCF_001458135.2 Marmota marmota marmota
AAAAAAAAAAAAAAAAAAAAAAAAACAAGAGAGAGAGATCTCCCAGCCAAGAGATACTCTGTCTCTTTCAGATTGTGTTTTGGTCTTGGGTGAGGTTAGGATCTTCAAAAGATAAAAGTCTTTGTTAAAGACAAAGTATCATTGGTGTTTTGATGTTAAGAAATGATTATTGACATAATCATAAGAAAAAGAATGTAGCAATTTTTAAATACCTAGGGAATCATTGAAGAGAGAGCATGAAACTAGTGAATAGGTCTGGATGGCACTAGGAAAACAGGCCTAACAATTTCTTACTAGTTTGAGCAGTCTGGGTGACAGGGGTCACTTATACTAGTCCTTCAAAAAGTGCATTAAAAGCAGCTAAGACTCCATAAATAATTTGGAAATGGCACAATTACCCTCAACAGAAGGAAGTTCAGTTCTGGTTAGGATACATGGAAATAGGACAGTTGGTGCCTATATGAAGTTAGGAAATTGGACTTCATAATTTCTTAGGCATAGCCTAACATATGTTGTCTTCCATATAATTTACAGCTTTAACTTTCTTTTGTATCTGTGGTAGGGGTTATTTTTAAGCTCTGTTTGGTGGAAAACACTGGATTTTCCCTTAACCTGGAAATTAGATGATGACACATTTCTCCATATTGTCATTTACACATAGGTGGTTCTAAAAAGAATCTCCTGCTTTAAAATTCAGGAGTCCCTCCAACTTACAAAGGCCTTCACTTGAATTGCAATCTGTTAGCTGAGCTCCCAAAATAGAAATTAAAAATGTGATATTTGTGGTTTGCAGATTTTGGGGGCATGTGGGGAAGGGAGAAAGAAAGGAGGTAAATGGTAGTCTGTGGAGAAGAGACTCCTTTCTAGCCTCTTTATCACTTATTGATACTGAGGAAAAATCCATACAGCAAGTGATGTGGTGAGGATGGAGGTTTCTTCTGAACATTCTCTCCAATCATCCAATGTTTACTGAGTGCCTACTATGATCTTCATCTGGAAAAACCAAGTAAGCATAATTGCATTGGTGAAGGGAAGCTTACATACTCAGAGAGAAAATGGTGATGTCATATGGTTAACATAGCTAAATAAAAAGTGATGCCCTATTTGAGTCTACTTGGAAGAGTTCTATTTGTGATGAATGCTAAACAAAGACAATTCTGAACAGGCCAGTTTAGGGCTCCTGGCAGCTGTGCCCAGCATTTACCATGCATCTAGTCAGCCAGATATGGGGAATATACTGAAATATTTCAGATATGTTGTCAGCATGGGAGGTTTGCAGCTGAGCTGCATACTTTATCCATTTATTTAACTTTCACTGACCTTATTATATGAAAAGCCCTTGGTGAGGCACTAAAAATACAGAGATGGATAAGACATGCTACTGATCTTCACCCTTGCAGAACTTGCAGGTGTACCTGGGAGGGACAGTCACTTAAGCACATCATTGCAAAGC
Source organism: Marmota marmota marmota (assembly GCF_001458135.2). Taxonomy (NCBI): domain Eukaryota; kingdom Metazoa; phylum Chordata; class Mammalia; order Rodentia; family Sciuridae; genus Marmota; species Marmota marmota. The sequence goes on from NW_026000318.1 coordinate 1,454, forward strand.
AAGATATTAGAAATTCAATGTCCAGTGACAGTAAGAGTGGGGGAAAAGGCACAAAGACAAGAGACATTAGGGAAATCAACTGCCCGAGTATGTTGATGATTTGACTCTGTGAAGAAAGAAATGAATCCAGTTCTGCCTTATTCACCATTGAAACTTGAGCATCTTTCAAAAACAGGAGTTAGATAGAGAAATGATTACTCCACTGCCCTACTCCCTGTAATGCATTCATTCATTCATCTGGCTTATTCTGTGCCAAACACTATGCAAGGTAATTGTGATATAAAATTAAATGAGATATGGTCTCTGCTCTTGAATAGCTCACAGTATAATGGGGGGGGGCAAGTGAACAAATACGGATCACTAAAACAGCTTTGTCAATGATGTAATGAAGGACTAATTCTGGAGATGATCTAACAGATGAAAAGATATTAATGCTCTAAATTCGGGCAGTAATGCTAAGGATGAGTATAAGGGTAAGAAAAAAAGGCATTGTTTGGAGTGGTTTTAGAGAATGGTGAGAAGGAAAAATAAGTTGACGTTTGAAAGAATCCTAGGTTTCTAGCTTTACTGACTGGATGCTGTCATTGTATAGAGAGAAATCATTCAAAAGAAAAAAACAGTTTTGGGAAATGAGATTTAAGAGAAAATATCAAGGCTTTAATTTTAGAATTAAGTTTGATTTTTTTGTGGATATCTAGGCATGATTGCCTAATAAGCATTTAGGTACTTATGTCTGCTACTTACATAAAACATTTGAGCAAGGCATAATGATTCAGGAATCTTTAACTTGTAATCCTCAAGGCTGTAGGAATAAATGAGATAACCCAATGAGATTATTTAGCGTGTTGCTGAGGAAAGAGAAATATGTAAGGGTTGAGTAAAAGAAAAGGAAAAAGCAGTGGAGGATACTAAGAAAATCTTCAGATTCTTTTTTTTTTTTTTTTTTTTACAAAATGCTTTCATTCTGAAGGAAGAAATTGGGTAATAGTTATAAGGATCCAGTGATTCTCTGCAACTTGGGATTCAGAATGCTGTTTGTGTGTGGTT
>NW_026000319.1:0-3480 GCF_001458135.2 Marmota marmota marmota
TCCCTCTCATTTCCACTATGGAGTTTCTACTTTCTAGGTCAGGGTAGATGGGGCACTATTGTGTGTGAGGGCGGGCCTATTTTTTGTTTCCTCTTAACCATTCAAATCATACATCGTCCTTCATATTCAACTCCCAACTTCCTTGACTGTTTTAATTTTCCACCTTCATTCATGATTTCTCACTTTTGTATGTCAGTTACATGCCAGAGATTAGGTATTTATGCCATTGCTTTAGCTACAGAATTTATTGTAGTAGAATGCATTTGGATGTAGGGAGGATAGTGAGATGGCTGTAGTTAGCCAGTGAAGTGACTGGAATTCAGAACAAAGATTTAATTCTGAAAAAGGAGAGGGAGAAGGGCAGCAAAAGGCATTTTCTGCAAATCTTGCCTCCACATTCCGTAGTTGATGTTTTATATGTTATCACTATATAAAAATAAGATGACATTAATTGAGAATGGTTGCTGTTCAGATTACTTAGAAGGGAGTCTACATGCATGTAAAATCCTGCTGTAACCGATGATGGCAACATCTTGTTAGGCACCAGTCTAGGGGCCCTCAGCTGCAGGTTGGCTAGCTTTGTGTTTGTCTCTATAGAGATGGTATTTTAATAGTATTTATCGTAACAAAATTTGCCCTGAAGCAATCAGAATGTATCTGATGTTCCCAGGTTTGTGCTTTATAGTCTATGCCTTCATTATGATCATTCATTTGTTAATGTGCTACAGAGGAAAGACTCTCCCATTAACAGACGAAAATGGCAAAAAAGGGTTGGGACATTGGGTAATCAGACTTTTAATGGAGATAAGAAAGCATCAAATATCTTCCTTTCATTTATCAGAGATGAATTCATTTTCAAATATATACTGCTTATTTCTACTCATAGGTACTGAAATATTGCTTTTCTTGCAGGCCATTTTGAGTGCTAATTGCATTTAAACATTGGGTATGAAATCATTTAACCTGAACCATATTTGTAGACAGTGTACAAACATTTCCTCTCAAAAAAATGTAAGAAGGCTGGGGATGTGGCTCAAGTGGTAGCGCGCTCGTCTGGCATGCGTGCGGCCCGGGTTCGATCCTCAGCACCACATACCAACAAAGATGTTGTGTCTGCCGATAACTAAAAAAATAAATAAATATTTAAAAAAAATGTAAGAAGAAAAAGATGTCTAATGATTTTTTAAAATGTATTAGAGACTGGTAACTGAAAACAGAAATCATAACCAGAAAGATAAATCTAAAGAAATGGAAAGAAGATATAATTAAATCTTAAATAGCTGAATTATTGGACTCAGAAGTTCCTACTTCAGAAAGATCCATTCAGCTACCAAATGCTAATAATTATATATCTGCCTGCTCATAGTTCTGTGGCTACCTATGACCGGTCATCATTCATATGTAGACAGAAGTCAGATTCTAGCTTTGCCCTCTTGGCTATCTTAAGCGAATTACTGGCAAAGTATGAATGCAGAGACTGCAAATGACTGGAAGAGGAGATGACTGGGGAATGATAACAAGTCAAGCAAGGGTAGATAATCATAAGAAAAAAGGAGAGGAAACATGGCAACATTTCTTATTCTTTTAAAAATGTCTCCACAAGCCTGGATTTTATCTCCAGGCTCAAATTAAGAGACACAATAAATATGTATCAAAAAGACTAAAATGTGCAAGCCCATTGATCCAGAAATTCTACTTTAGGAATTTATCTCAAGTAAATCAATAAGGATGTGGGCAAAAACAGAACTGTAATGAAGTTCATTGCAGCATGATTTGTTATAGCAAAATATTGGCAACAAAAGTTTAAAAAAGGATTGATTAAATAAATTGTGGAATACCCATAATATGGAATATTATGCAGCCGTTAAAATTATGATGTAGTGTCCTTTTACTGGTATAAATTTTCATCATAATTGTTAACTGAAAAAAAAAAACAGATTACAAAACTATCTGCAATATGATTCTTTAAACTTATACATCAGAAAAATCCCTAAAAAGACATATAGAAATGCATTACCAGTAATTGTCTCTAAATGTTTTTTATTATGGTTGCTTTCATCCACCTCACCCACGTCTGCTTTCTCTTTTCTTGTTTCTATGGTAAGAAATATCTGTCACGAATATGCATGGTTTTGTTGACATAAAATGAATAAAACAAACTTTTAAAATAGTCATATAGTTGTCAAGGCAACATTTATTCCCAAAACTTAGAATACTCCTTTGTATGACTATATGCAAATTACATATCTCCCTTGGACCTCAGTTTACTCATTTATGATATGGAATGAAAGGACGTTTTTCATTAAATTGTTGAGAGAATTAAATAAGACCAGGTGTGTAAAAGTGCCAGGCATGGTGTTCAAAATGTTGATGAGTTATATAAACACTGAATTTGCATCTGAATAACAAATTGATAATCCATAGTTCACATGGGGATTAGTAAAGTGGAAGATATGTAGATTACACCATTTTGATAGTCAAACAAGATACATTCTAATGTTCGATATGTTGAGACCACTCTTCTTTCCATTTGTCTGGAGGATTAGTGGAATGGAAAAGCTAATTCAGGTACTAACCTTCACCAGGACATACCAGAGTTCATGACCTCCCTCATATGAGTGCAAAGACAGGATAATACAGCAAAACATGGTTTGCTTGTTCCTTGTTAAAATAGAAAATTTCAACAAAAAATAATTTTCTTTAAATACTACCATTAGGGTTGGGAACACAGCTCAGAGGTAGAGCACTCATCTAGCATGCATAAAGCCCTGAGTTCAATTCCCAACACTTCAAAAATAACCCCAGAGACAAAAAACCAGAACTATGTTAACAAAACCCAAGAGTTTTGAGCAAACAGATGTCTAAAAAGAAATTTATTTTCTAAAGTGTTACTGGGACAATGTAACTCGCCAAATTGCTATATATTCAGTTTCCAAGATACTGATATTGGCAAGTTCTATGTTGCTCTCTATTAGTAGTTGGGAGAAACTCCAAAGAATGAGGAGCAAATGACACTTCTGAGCTGGGGCACAGTGGTTTACTCAGTCATTTAACAAATATTTATACTTTGTGGAATTCTTTGTGGTAGGTACTAATGGTAATGGAATTAGGACCCATGCCCTTATGGCATTTTGCATGGAAAGGTGAATTAAGGCAAATCAACTATCAAAACTTAATTCTATTTCATTTTGCATATGCTACATAGCAATTCAGTGTCTTAGTTTTTAATTTTTTAAAATATGGAAAATAGTCTCTTTCTTGATGACTAAATATATGAATAATTTGAAATTGTTTCAAGATCTTGTTGGAAGAAGCCCTTTTTGGAAAATGCTGGGGTGTTTTTCAGGCAATGTTATAGAAAGATATTTTTCTTGATCCTTGTTTTCTTCCCGAGAGGTCTTGGAAATGAGCAAAAATCCCCAAAAGTCCATTTATCTTCCTTTGAAGTTTTTCTTCTTTCTTTCCCTTTATTTTCCTCCC
>NW_026000320.1:0-3442 GCF_001458135.2 Marmota marmota marmota
ATTTAAAAAAAAAAAAAAAAAGAGTGAAGGTCGTGCTCCTGCCCAATTCTGCCACTAGCTGGGGGGGGGGTGACCCTGGACTTGTCACTTCCCCTCTTGGACCCCAATTTCCTCATCTACAGAAACAAGGAAGTCTCATTAGATTTTTTAAAATATTTTATTTTTAGTTATAGATGGACACAACATCTTTATTTTTTACTTTTGTCTGGTGCTGAGGATCGAACCCAGTGCCTCATGCATGGTAGGCGAGCGCTCTACCTCTGAGCCACAACCCCAGCCCCTCATTAGATATTTTCTAAAGTTTCTTCAGCTGTACTGTCTATGTCACTAAAGCACTACTGAGGCAAAAGTAGTCTGTGTAAGCACTTGCTATCATATCTCTCCTCATCAGGGCACCCCCAACCTGGCAGGCTCTAAATCCTTTGGCTCAGAGCCTCTGGGTAACCTGCTTTGCCTCATGGAAATAAAATCCCCTGAGGAGCACTCCTGTAATCCCAGCAGTTTAGGAGGCTGAGGCAGGAGGATCTGAAGTTCAAGGCCAGCCTTAGCAATTCAGGGAGACCTTGTCTCAAAATGAAATTAAAAAATAAAAAGGGCTGGGGGTGTGGCTCAGTGGTTAAGCACTCTAGGTTCAATTCCTGGTACCAATCAAAACAAAACAAAACAAAATCCCAAAGACAAGGATGATAGCTACTTTAAGACCTCCCAAAGGCCAGTCAGGTGTCCTCCAGCCACCGTGGTTAACTGCCACCAAAGAACCAAAGAGGAAAGCCACGCACTTTCTCTCACATGTACACAGGTACCTACCTTCAAGTGCACACAGTCCACCCCATGCCCGTCACCCCAGGTCACTGAGCTGACCAAGACACTGGAAACTGACCAAGGCAGTGAAAAGCCCATACACACACCATGAAATGACAAGGATTGATTCCAGACTGGCCTGCTCTCCACAGGAGCAAGTCTTTTTGAGGGCTGATCCTGTGCAGGGAAAAGTGCAGAGGCAGAGGCATGTGAATGTGCCTTGACCTCAACTGAAACAAAAGGAAACAAAACCAAGGTGAGCAGGAAAGGGAGTTGTGGGGGCAGATGGGTAGCCAGAACTCTGGGGCACCAAGTGCTAGGTACTGCCCTGGACCATAAGAATAATGGATATACCGGGCTGAGGAAGAGTGCTGGGCCTGCTAGTTGCTCTTGAGAAGTTGCCTATCCAATTGACCCTGAAAGTTTCCAAACTGCTTCCCGGGAGGATTCCAGGACTCTGCTCTAAGCAGCCCTTTGGAAGGCTGACTACATTCTAACAGCCTACCTATTCGTGCAGCTTGATAAGGAATTAATGCCAAAGTGGTCAATTCATTTTAATAAATTAAGGAACTTGCAGAGGCCCCAAGGAAGCCAAGGCAGAGGCCTGCAGTGGACTTTGGAGCTGACTGTAATTAGGCCCCTGCCCTACTTTCTAAAATTGCATTTCCCTGCCAGGGAGCCTACTCCAGGCCTCAGAAGAAAGTCAGTCCGAGGAGTCAAGAAGGTGCTGTTCATGGCGAGGGCATCTCTAAAAACAGCTCTACCACCTGAGAAGTTGTATCCCTGCCCTTGGCCTTAGCTTACTGGGCTAATTCCTGCCACCACAGCTGCCCAGACTGGCATAAGCACCACAGACCCCCCCTTCTGCAGAGCCCAAGAGAAAGGCCCTGCTCTCTGGAGGCAACAGGTGCTGAGAAACAAGGAATGCAAAGGATCACCAGCAACCCACCAGCCTTTCAAAGTCAAGCTGGTAGGGGCCAATAATGTTAGAGGTGTTGAGACCTGTCTGTGTTCTCAGTAATGGTGGCCACAGAGGTGGGTGGGGGGATCCCAGCCCCCAGTCAGAAGCCCCGTGCCAAGCCTCACTCCCCTCGTCACTCCTTCTACACACTGCCAGCTTCCTACCCCCAGAGCAAGGAGGTGATGGGGGCCAACCAAAGAAACAGCAGCCTGGCTGTGCCTTGTAGCCCATCCTTGAAGTTGACAGGAAGTTCTGGGACCACCAGAGCCTGGGGAGTATGGACCCCAGTGAAGGGGAGGAGTGGGCAGACTCAGCACTGCAAGATGCACCTCCCTCTGCTGTTGGAGGCACTTCCTGAAGGCCACTGCAGCTGCAGGGGCTCTCTTCTCCAGCTCTCATCTGGGACTGCATCCACAAACCTGCAAGACCGCTCACCTTTCCTTCAGGGCAAGACGAGGGCTAGGAGCAGTCAGTGGGCAAGTTGGGCCCACCCTTGTGCTAGGCGAGCCGAAACGGGCCAAGAGGCTTCCACAGGGGAAGGATGCGACAAAGCTGTGGTGGAAAGCAGCAGGCTTTCCGCCCCAGAGACCAGGCAAGGAAGGCTTCCAGGCAAGGGACAACATGTGGCTCCCACGAGGGAGGGGGCAGAGGCCACCGGTGCATCAGTCATGCCTGCAGATAAAGGCGCCTCTCAACTAACAAGGTTTTGGGGGAGACAGAGGGAGGGGCATAATCACTGCCTCGATCTCACAGAAGAGGGGAGGCACAGGGCTACCTGGTGAGGGAAAATGGATCCACCTCATCAACTGCAGCGCACCAGTTTAGGAAAAGAGGCTATTTGCGGAGAATAAAATACTGCAGAACTAAATGCCAAAAAGGGGAGGTGACACAGCCACGGTTCTATTGGTCCCCAAGGCCCCAGCGGCATTACCCAGAAGGCGGTGTCCAGCACAGCTCGCAACCCCCCCCCACCCCCGCTGGATTACGCTCCTGAAACTCTGCCCCTCAAGAGCGCTTCCCTCCGGCTCTCCAGAGACAGAACGGATCCATAATCCAAAAATTGTCATTTCTCCTGAATGGGCATAGACATTAGGGATGAGGAAGAGCGGAGCGACCAAGAGAGGGGGGAGGACTCTGGCTGCGCCAAGGGGACACCTCCGCCCGCCATCCAGCCGGCGGGGGTAAGGGCGTACGTCTGAAGTCACCATCGGTGGCGACACCACCTCCCCCTCACCAGTTGACTACAGGGTTTCTCCCAAGTAACGAAAAAGCAACCCTCAAACGCAGGAAAGTCCGGGGGTGTAAGAACACGGGGAAGACGAGGGAAACGAAGAGAAGGCAGGTAGTGCAAAGGAGAGAAGAAAGCACATCAGCGAAGGAGACGGAAAGATGGGACGAATGGAAGAGAGAAGAGGGAAAGGAAGACGGAGGAGGGAAGGGAGGAGGGCAAAAAATGGGGAGGGAGGGAAGAGGATGGTGAGGGAGGAGATGGAAGGAGGGAGGAGATGGAAGGAGGGAGGAAAGAGGAGGGAGAGGAGATGGAGGGAAAGATTCGAAGACCCAGCGGGCTTTGCACTCACCCGTGTTGTACACGTGCAGTTCGTCCACTATCCCTTCGTTGCCGCCACCAAACACCACGATGAGCTCCTTGATGGCCACGGCGCGGTGGCCGTGGCGGGG
>NW_026000321.1:0-3442 GCF_001458135.2 Marmota marmota marmota
AGAGAGAGAGAGAGAGAGAGAGAGAGAGAGAATCAATTTCTAGGTTAAAATCAGATAAGCCCTTACAATAGGACATCAGCAAATGAAGCTACAATTTCAATGAGAAAAGGGGGAAGGGGGGAGATAGCAAATGATCCTCTCCACCAATAATTACTAAGTGTTTATCTTTTTTTAAGAGAAAAAATAGAAAGAAAGAACTAGATCTCCACCAGATGCCAGGTTTTCCTCTCTAATGAACACATTTACATTTACCAATATTAGTTCCTATTGCTCTGTGCCCTTCTAAGAAATCACTAATTTCACAGGAAATACATGCTTTTTAGTATATAAAGAATGGCAGAATAAGCTCACCTTGTTTTTACTTTTCTCATTTTCTTCAGATCTGTCTTCTTAGAGAAACTAATGCCTTAATGACTTTCTGGTAGCTGCAAGCCTTCTTTTATTTCTGCTAAATATATGAAAATGTATGCAAATTTAAATCAAGCTTAACCTAGGAGCTCTTGCAATATATTTAATGGAATTTCAAACCAATAAGCGAACTCTGATGCCGTCTTCTGTAAGAATAAATATAATTATGCAGCTAGGTTACCTCCAAAATTATGCTATGAACGGTCATTTTTAAACTTCAGATTTCGTCTTGGATATTGGGTGTTGCCTTTTCTCAAATAGAGTAAATCTAAAATCTTTGCATTTCTCTCCAACTCTGCTTCCAAGCAACGATTTTGTTCGGGGCTGTGGAGCACATACACTTGTCCGTCACAAATTTATAAAAGCTTAAAAAGATAGGAGTCTTTCTTGTCTCTTTTTCTAATAAAAACGTAGAAAAAAAAATAGTCCCGTTTTCCCAAGCTGAACGCAAATTTGAGCTGGATAGGAATTAGGCAGGAGGAGGTGAGCATATTAGCTGCCAAACTGCCTCACTTTCACTGAATATCTTGGGCACTGTAAATGATACACATTTTCTTAAGTTTAGCAGGGGAGCGGTGGGTAAATGTTTTAAACAAAAATTTCAAGAAGACGGCAAGAAGAAGAAGAGTAGTGAATATTTTCCTGTTTATCTACTGGGAGGGGGTCCGCTGAGTGCCTGGCGTGAGTGTGAATGAGGGCTGCCGGCTTCAGCAAACAGTGCTTTTTTATAGAAGTTGTGGGACTTCTGATAAGAACTGACATGGAGTAGTAATCAAGTTAGGCTTCCAAATGACCAACTGAATTGGGAAGCAAACTTCAAAATAACTAAATTTTGCCATAATCACATTAAATTTTACTTTCTTATCTCAATTTTCGGAAGAAACTGGTCATCTCAGGTACTTTCAGTTCTTGTAGTCGTGTTTCTTATAAGTGATAACTGAGATAAATAAAGTAAACTGAAATATCTCTTAATGGATTCATGAATTCATTGATTTAGGCTCCTATAGAAGTCGTTGCTTTCCTCAAAGTTTGTAGCGGTATTTCGTTTTGCAATCCCCGGTAAACACTAAATCAGAATGCTAAGTGAGTCTGAAAAATCCTTATGTATTAAGATTAAAATGATATTTAGACTTGTTTACGTTTCTCTTTCATTCTTTATGACAATCTAAATGAACTAAGCGGAGTTTTAAAAATCCCAGTTTGCCGCCTCAACTCCCCATACCCTCACACAAATACTTCCTCCCCTTTCCAACCACAAACACTCGCTTAATCTGACGGGAGGGGGGAAAGGGTTAACCAAAAGAGACACTGTGTGCTAGGCAGCCAATGGAACCCAAAGATTGATTCACTTCCTGCTTGGGTCTCACTGAAACTCCAGAGCTTCGCCAGCCTAATTTGGAAAGCTAGATCGGCCTCCTGCGCCACCATTGGCTGTGTTCACGCCTGGCCAGGCCAAAACGCACTGCAATTGGCCATGGCCAGTGCCGGTAACCCGCCACTAGCGGCTCTGGCTCCCCCGCACCGTAGATGTCAAAGGCTGAAGCTGCTCCCTTTGCCACATTATAACTAGTAGGGGATCCTCACCGACCATGGCCACAGCTGCCTCGAATCCCTACAGCATTCTCAGTTCCAGCTCCCTAGTCCATGCGGACTCTGCGGGCATGCAGCAGGGGAGTCCTTTCCGCAATCCTCAAAAACTTCTCCAAAGTGAATACTTGCAGGGAGTTCCCAGCAATGGGCATCCCCTCGGGCATCATTGGGTGACCAGTCTGAGCGACGGGGGCCCTTGGTCCTCCACGCTAGCCACCAGCCCTCTGGACCAGCAGGACGTGAAGCCCGGACGTGAAGACCTGCAGTTGGGTTCGATCATCCATCACCGCTCGCCACACGTAGCCCACCACTCGCCGCACACTAACCACCCAAACGCCTGGGGGACGAGCCCAGCTCCAAACCCGTCCATCACGTCAAGCGGCCAACCCCTTAACGTGTATTCACAGCCCGGCTTCACCGTGAGCGGCATGCTGGAGCACGGGGGACTCACCCCACCGCCGGCAGCCGCCTCCACACAGAACCTGCATCCTGTGCTCCGTGAGCCCCCAGACCATGGCGAACTTGGTTCACACCACTGCCAGGACCACTCAGACGAGGAGACGCCAACCTCAGATGAGTTGGAACAGTTCGCCAAACAATTCAAACAAAGAAGAATCAAGTTGGGTTTCACGCAGGCCGACGTAGGGCTAGCGCTGGGCACATTGTATGGCAACGTGTTCTCGCAGACCACTATCTGCAGGTTTGAGGCCTTGCAACTGAGCTTCAAGAACATGTGCAAGCTGAAGCCCTTGCTGAACAAGTGGCTGGAAGAGGCGGATTCATCCACAGGGAGCCCGACCAGCATTGACAAGATCGCCGCCCAGGGCCGCAAGCGCAAGAAGCGAACCTCCATCGAGGTGAGTGTCAAGGGCGTACTGGAGACGCATTTCCTCAAGTGTCCCAAGCCTGCCGCGCAGGAGATCTCCTCGCTGGCAGACAGCCTCCAGTTGGAGAAAGAAGTGGTGCGTGTCTGGTTCTGTAATCGAAGACAAAAAGAAAAAAGAATGACTCCGCCAGGGGATCAGCAGCCGCATGAGGTTTATTCTCACACCGTGAAAACAGACACATCGTGCCACGATCTCTGACTGGAGGAAGAGAGGAGGCCAGCCGCACTGGGAGCAGAGCGGATTTCTTTCTCTTTTACTCTCTTCTCTTCATTTTAATATTCTATATTATTGCTATAACTCTATATTATTGCTATAATTCTTTCTTTCTTTCTTTCCTTTTTCTTTTCTTTGAGGGGGTTCTAACTTATGCTAAGAAAACACACACACACACACACACACATTCAGGCTTCTCAACTCTGATACACAGTTATATTAAGCAGTTCAGGTGGGGACCTCAGGTTCCCTGCCACCCTGGCAATTTCCCTCCAAACCTTTTATGCTGATCAATACATATTGTTTACTCTGAGTAAGGTTTGTTTGATCACTCCACTCTAGGA
>NW_026000322.1:0-3409 GCF_001458135.2 Marmota marmota marmota
AGTGCTTGCCTAGCATGCAAGACACTGGGTTCCACCCCCAGCATCACAAAAAAGAAAAAGAAAACCTTTAAAATGGGGGCTGGGGTTGTAGCTCAGTGGTAGAGCATTTGCCTACCACATGTGAGGCACTGGGTTTGATCCTCAGCACCACATATAAATGAATGAATGAATAAATAAATAAATAGTATTGTGTCCATCTATAACTAAAAAAATATTCTCATTTGACAGAGTGTCTGCCTTGCATGCACAAGGACCTGGGTTCAATCCCCAGCACTACAAAAAAAAATTTAAAGTTACATTTCAAGTTTATCAGTAGTCTTAAACACTGATGGATACCTATAACAAAACTGAGACAGGTCCCGAGGCAATGAAGGTAAAGCCCTTTTTCCTCTTCCTCCTACCATTTGGAAATTACTACTAAAACCCTATAGTTTATTACCAGGCCCAAAGTTCCATCCGGCATCATAGTGGCAGGTCCTGGAGGAGCTGGGGTACCAGCTGGCACAGGAGCAGGGGGCATGGCGCCTCTGTTATTTATGCCCATAGCACCTAAAGCAGAGTTGTGTGATCAGTACAGGGAATAGAGATTGACAGTTTCTTTCTATACCAAAGGAAATAATTTAACAAGACCTCTGGGCTAGATGTCAACCCCCAAGAACATGTTGTTCCTATAAATGTCAGACTTTTAAATCTGCAGTAGGTAGTAAAAGCTACATACTTCATCAGATACCAAACAAAAATGGAAAAGGAAATCAGATCCATTGATTAACCCCTTAATTCCTTACCTCCCATAGCCATCTGGCCCATCCTTATCTCTTGCTCTCTCTGAAAAAAAAAAAAAAAATTCTTAAGAGTTCAAGACAGCAGTGCATTTTACCACCATCCACTGATGATCACTCACTAAGGGATGTGATAACACATCCCAAGAACAATGAGACCAAGACGAGGAACAGAAAGAGGGGTGAAAAGAAGGGGGAGGGTGCTGGAGATATAGCTCAGTTGGTTGAGTGCTTGCCTTGCATGCACAAGGCCCTGGGTTCAATCTCAGCACCACAAAAAAAGGGGGGGAAGGGTTAGGGTTGAGGCTCAGCAGTAGAGGACTCGCCTAGCACTTACGAGGCCCTGGATTCGATCCTCAGCACCACATAAAAAATAAACAAAGATATTTAAAAAAATTTAAAAAGGGGGGATATTTAATTTCTTCTGGGACACCAACTTGTACAACTATAAGGATAGCAATGTCTCATCTTACAGTCACTAAGTCTAAACAGCTTTCCATCCCAAATTGCCCATGAGAAAAAGATAAGCTCCACTTCAAACCTTACCTCTTTCCTATAAATTCTTTTTCTAGAATAAGTTTCATAGCATAGAAAAACTGGTCATAACTTGGAGTCATAGTGAACAGTTCATGGTGGATTTATGATATCACAACTGGCCTGGTGTATCACGGGTACATGGGACATATACCGCATCAGGGAAGGTCCCCTTGAATCCTTCCTGCTGTCGCCGCATCATCTCTTCTTGTTGCCGCCGCATTTCTTCCTCACGGCGCCTACGCTCCTCCTCCTGCCTATAGAGTCACCAAAGTTTTTAAGATACAAGCATTCCAGGACTTGAGCAAATTATTTTAATAGGAGACTGAGCCAAGCAGATCAGTCTGCTGAAACTATCATAGCCCATCAGGAACTAAGGCAACATCCACAGAATTATCTAGAGAACAGCACTTAGCTGCTCTCTCTTTATCACGGCCCCAGGAAATTCCTAGAACCACAGACAGCTAAACATCTCCCATTTCTGGAGAACCAGAGAAGCACCCAGGAGATATTTGCTAATACATTTACAAAGGTATGATATAGCACACTGGTAAGGAAGTAATGAGTTAACTCATTTTAAAAAAGGAGGGCTGGGGTTTTGGCTAAGTGGTAGAGCATTTGCCTAGCTTGTGTGAGGCACTGCATTAGATTCTCAGCATCACATATAAATAAATAAAATAAAGTCCATTGACAACTAAGAAACTATTTACAAAAAAAAAGTGTGCGGGGGTGGTAGGGTGGAAGGGATGTTTGAGAAAAGCAGTTACCTGAGCTCCAGTTGCTTTCTTTTTTGCACCTCTTGGTTGTGCAGCTCTTCCATTCTTCGAAGTTCTTCTTGGCGCCTCATCAAATCTAGAAACAAATTGATAGTATTGGTCATTCTCTTCATATATGCCCAATAATTTTCCATAAATAATGATCCAGAAAGCACAGGGCATGTGTACACTGGTAATCCCAGCTATATAAAAGGTTGAGGCAAGAGGATCAAAAATTTTGAAGCTGGCTTGGGAAACTCGGCAAGACCCCATCTCAAAATAAAACAAAAAGGGCTGGAGATGCAGCTTAGTAGTAGAGCACTTTCTTGACCCATGAAAAGCCCTAAGTTCAATCTCCAGTACTAGAAAAAAAAGATGTAGAAATTAAAGAGGAACTTAATCTGAGCTGTCACTTGACGTATCCAGATTCCAAAATGAAGTCAAACCTAGCATGTCCTTGCCCATAGAATCTATAATCCTGTCACATCTCCAAGAGCATTTGCCTACCAAGATCAACATGTTTCAGGGAATAAAAGTGAAGATTTAGCATACTGGTGGCACATGTCTATAATCCCAGCTACTGAGGAGGCCAAGGCAGGAATACAAGTTTGAGGCCAGCCTGGGAAACATAGATCTATTTCAAAAAATAAACAGGGATGGAGATGTAGCTCAGTGGTAGAGTGACCCTAAGTTCAACACCCCCCCCAAACACAAAAAGTCAGAAATTTTGGTCTTTCTCAACTGAATGACACAAAGAAACTCCTGGAAAAAAAGCATTTTGTTTTTAAGTTTTAAGAATTACAGACTTCGGCTGGGATTGTGGCTCAGTGATAGAGCACTTGCTTGCCTAGCATGTGAGGCACTGGGTTTAATCCTCAGCACCACATAAAAATAAATAAGTAAAAAGAAAGAAAGAAAGAAAAAAGAAAGACTTATACTCACCCTGCCTCATTAGCATGACCTGGTGCTCATGACGAGCAGCCTCCATCTCCATTTCCAGCTTCTCACGAGCCTCCTTGATGTTGCGATCCACCTGGTCCTGCTGCTGTTTCTCCATCTCAATGAGTGCCTTCCAACGCATGGCATACTCATACTCAAAGGAACCAGGCTGTGCAAATCTGGGTGGCTGCTCTCGCTCCCTGAAGACAAGCTTCCAAGATTACTAACTTTGTTCAAGATTCCACCATCTAAAGCATCACATTCCTATTGAGTGCCAGTGAAACCATAGAACAAAGACCTGACTCTTTTAAGCATCCTTTTAAAAGCTTCCTCAAGGGGCCTGGGGTTGTGGCTCAGCGGTAAAATGCTTGCCTAGCATGTACAAGGCCCTGGGTTCGATCC
>NW_026000323.1:0-3391 GCF_001458135.2 Marmota marmota marmota
GCTTGACCCAGGAATGAGGAGATTCCTCTTCACCTGCTGCCATTGACTCCCCTACAGAAGGTACAGCTCTGGCCACTGCTTACATTTGTTCCGTCCTGCTGCAGCATTAATCAATCTGTAGTCTTCTGCTACTACATGTTAATGCAATCAAAGAGATCACAGTGACCTTAAGATTTCCTGATTAATTCTTTTTTCCCCTTGTCAGCATTACTTTCTTTAATTTCTCAGCACTTGGCTCATTTTCTCGGCTCACTTGGCTCTGCTCCATGCTCCAAGTACCGTTTTTTTTCCTCTGTAGACAAGAGAGTTTGGGTGAAGTCATGGAGTTCTGGGCTGTTTGGCAGTGGCAGATGGAGAAGCTGTCCTTGAATGAAGGCCTACTCCCCCAAAAGGAGGGCTTTGGGGTTTTTACAAAAAGCAATCTCAGAAAGGGACATTTGGAAATGAGAAAGAGATATAGACAGACATAGAGTGATCCTGTATATAAATGAGAAATTAGGAGAAACTGGTAGGAACAAACTGAAAGCATTTTATCTCAGATAAAAGGAGGAACAGAAAGAAACCCAGTGAAGGGAACATTAAATGTGAAGGATTACCAATTTTCCAGAGGCGTCTTGAATAAGGTACTTTGAGATCTTGGTGGGGAGGATCTTAAGTCTGACACTTGGGTGTACTGCTGTAGTTGATAAAGACTCTCCATAGCAGGACTTGAGATTTTTCTCCTACAAATATATTCCAGTAAATGGTACTACCATTCATCTGCTTACTTAGATCAAACTTCTAGTCATTCTCCTGAGTTTCTTTGGTTGTCTTCCACATTCCATCCTAGACATCAGCAAATCCTGTTGAATTACCTTCAAAATATATCCTGATTTTGACCACCTCTCACCACTTCCTCAAATGTAACCTAGTGTGAACTACCACCATCTCTTTCTCAGACCCCTGCTACAGAATCCTACTTGATTCCACTCTTTTTGCCAGGGTTCCCATGTATGGTTGTTTGGGTTGTATACCGCACAAGGTTTCGATAGCTATGGGTGTGCCATTTATATCACAAATGCATACTAACTTACATAAGATTGTGCAGATGGGTGCAGACATTCCAGGCTTCTTGGCTCTAAGTCAGAGAGCAGCAAAAGAGAGACTGCTCCTATATAAAATTGCAGCAATGCACATGGCCTTGCACAGACTCCAAAAAGCAAATGCACACATAAACATACACATGTGGTGGCACACACAAGTGGACTCTGTCCTGCCCAAGCCTTAAGTGTCTCCTGAATTCACTTCTTTTACTCACTGTCCATTACCCTCAGGGGCTGAAATCCCATCCCTCCTACACAGAGTTGCCCCATCTGGGGAGAAGGTTGAGCAATGGGGTGCAAAATGAAAGGAAATGTATTAGTGAGAAGAATGTGGGTGCACACAGCATAAGCTGCTGCCTACCACGATTCTAATAAACTGCCTTGGGGTGGCTGGGGCTGTGGCTCAGTGGTAGCACACTTACCTGGTATGTGTGAGGCACTGGGTTCGAATAATATAAATAAATAAATAGATAGATAAATAAAATAAATGTCTACCAATTAATTAAAAAAAACTCCCTTGGGCAGGACTTAAATTTGATTAGATTGTGCAAGAAAAGTCAAATTTTATTTATTTACTTATGATATTGGGAATTGAACCCAGGGGCATTTTACCACCATGTTCTACTCTGCTAACTATTTTCAATTTTTTTTTAAATCTTAGTGTAGGGTCTCACTAAGTTGCCTAGGCTGGTCTCAGACTTTCAATCCTCCTGCCTCAGCCTCCCAAGTAGGTGGGATTACAGGTGTGCACTATCAGACCTGCACAGTTTTATTGTTTTTTAACTTGAGGAAGAGCTGGTCTTTTTTTTTTTTAGTCGCAGATTATGGTGGCCCTTTGCCCAACAATCTTAACTCTATACAACAGTCAGCAAGAACTTTATTTTTAAGTATATTGATTCTTTGCTTCAAACCTTTCATTTATATGCCAGTGTTATTAGGCTAAAGATAAAACTCTTACCTGGATTACAAAGTCCCTGCCTTCCTCTGCAGCCTCATCTCATTTTACCCTCCCTCTCCTGCCCTACCTCCAGCCCCAGTCACACTTTTGGTCCCTTAAGCTCATCAAACTCATTTGTGTTTCATGGTTCGTGGTATATCTTTTCTATCTGTCCCTGCCCCTCACTTCCAGAGTGTTACCTCTATTAAGCAGGGACTTCATCTTGTTCACCATTATGTTTTCATCACTTAAGCACAATCCCTGGCATGTAATAGGTAGCCCATAAATATTGGCTGAGTAGGGAAATAAATAAGCAGGAAAATAGGCAGTTTCGACACCCTCCCCCCAGAGGCTCTAAGACATATGTCATTTTAGCCCCATTTTTAATGTGCTTTCAGATCCTCTGGTGAAATGAGATGGTCAGAAAATTCTGTTAACCATCAGAAAGCTAGGAGGCCTAATTATCAACATCACCAGAGGTTTTTTTGTCTATTAGCATGTACTAAGCATTGCTCTTCACTCATTTCATCTCCATAGCAACCTTAGGAGCTACCTCCTAGTATTATCCCCATTTGACAATGAGCAAACTGAGACCCAGGAGATTCAGCAACTTTGATTCAGGCAGTTTGACGTGAATCTCTTTGTTGTGCTGCAGAGGAGTGAGAGAACTCTTCATTTCCTCTGCTGCCTTTTTCCAAATGTCTGCCACCCTCCAGAGCAATCCCATTGTCTTGAAGCCAGCCTTGGGAAGTAGGTAAAAGAGGGGCAAGTGCCATGTCTGCAAACAGCAGACTAGTTAGCATCTCCGCAGGGAAGGAGCCACTTTGTTGATTGACAATATAAATTAAAAAGCTGAGATATTTTGTGCTATCTTGATATCAAAAGCTATAAAACCATCAAATCCTAAGCCAGCCTTGCCAAACTAACGGGGAGTTGCAGCCACAGAGCAAATTTAACACCTCTTTAAATTTTTCTGACATCAAAAGGAATGCTTCCACGGAGGTGAGAATGGCATTAGCTGGAAGCTCTGTGGGGTGAAAGCTCAGCTATTACAGGGCTGGAATGCACCCGCCACCTTCACATGGGAAGAGAAATTGACACCTGGAGAAGGGGCAACCAACCAGGCAGACTTTACAGAGAATGAAAAATAAGAGTGGGAAAAGGTAATGCCATTCCCATTCTTAACATGTCAGCATGCTTATGGGCATAATAGAAATATTTTTCTAGGGCTGGGGTTGTGGCTCAGGGTAGAGCGCTTGTCTCACATGTGTGAGGCACTGGGTTCAATTCTTAGCACCACAGAAAAAAATAAGTAAATAAAACAAAGGTATTTTATCCATCTACAACTAAAAAAATATTTTAAAAAGATAAA
>NW_026000324.1:0-3308 GCF_001458135.2 Marmota marmota marmota
ACCCCCACCCCCCCGCCGCTGCCCTCCCTGGTTAAGATGTGGGAATGAGCTGGGCTGGGATTTGGCTCAGTGGCAGAGCCCTTGCCTCGTAAGTGTGGGGCACTGGGTTTGGTCCTTAGCACCATATCAAAGTAGATAAATAAATTAAATGGGGGTATTGTGTCCATCCACAACTAAAAAATATTTTTTAAAAAGATGTGGAATGAGCTAGTTTATGCCAGTGAGCAAGTTATGGTAAGCCATCTTATGTAATGGCTATTTCTTCTGCATTTCGTAAGTAAGGAGATGATAAATAGATACACAGGATCTCTATTAATCAATTGAGTATTTATTAAGTAACTTGCATTTTGGGAGATGCAGAAGTATCTGTGGTTCCTGATCTTGATGAGCTCATAATTTAGTTAGGTAGACAAGATAAACATGATTTATAAAGTAGCATATCAAGTGATATTTAAGTATAAATGTCAAAGGAATACAGAGGGGAGAGATACAAATATATTCAGCTGTTATTGCTGGGAAAGATTTTCTGGATGTTGTTAAGGTTGAGGTAGGACTTATAGAATGGAAAGGATTTGAATGGGAAAAGTAGAGGGAGGTATAACTTGCAGGTGCATATCTCTTTTCAGGGAGCTTCGATACATTTTTAAATGGAAAATGTAATATGTGCACATGATAAATTTTATAATGAACAATGTCTTTTTTACCCATTCCCTTTTTCTGTTACTCCCAAAGCCAATCACTGTTACCAGTATATTTTCATAAATATTGTGTTAATATAAATACACACAAATATATCCCTTTTTAAACATTTCTGTACCTTGATTTTACCACTTAATATTTTCTTTTTTAAAACTATTTTTTAATATTTATTTTTTAGTTGGACACAATATCTTAATTTTATTTATTTATTTTTATTTTTTATGTGTTGCTGAGGATCGAACCCAGGGCCTCACATGTGCTCGGCAAGCGCTCTGCCGCTGAGCCACAACCCCAGCCCACCACTTAATATTTTTCCAAACTGGCACATATAGATCTTTCACATTCTTTTCTTGGTTGTATAGTATTGCACTATCAGGTATACCATGACTTTTTCATCAATTGCCTGTTGATGGACATTAAACAATAAAATGCAGTGAAAACTTATATTTACATATTTACATGTGACTGCAAGTCTATAGGATAAATTCTAAGCAACAAGTGATTTATTTTTATTTTTATTTTTTTGCATTGCTGGGGATGGAACTTAGGGCCTCAGGCATGCTAGGCAAGTTCTCTCTACTCCCCAGCACCAGCAAGGGACTTCTGATTACTAGTTGTAGCATGGTTGTATGTGGTAAGGGTTGATATTTACCTGGTGGTAGTTTGAAGCTTTAAAGGTGCATGGTCCATAGGAGATTTCTTAATTGGGACCTGTCCAATGGTTCTGACAGTAGCCACCTCAGGTTGAATAATATTTACTATTTCTTTTCATTCTTCCTTCCCTCTAGACAAACCTACCTATCTTTAAGCTGAAAGAGTCCTGTGTACGGAGGCGCTACAGTGACTTTGAGTGGCTGAAAAATGAGCTGGAGCGAGATAGTAAGGTATGGCCCATTCCCTGTGAGGTACCTTCAGAGGAGATCTACATAAGCTGAAAGGGCATAAGCACAGTCTATAAAATCTTGAAGGGAATGGACAGAATGAATACACTTTTATCTACCAAATGTCAATATATTTGGCATGGGAATACCCCTTGAAACTGCAGGAGGTAAGTTTAGGACAATTTTAGTTTTCTTATGTTTAGTTTTTGATACTGGGAATTAAGCCCAGGGGCAGTTTACCACTGAGCTACACCCTCAGCCCTTTTTATCTCATATTTTGAGACAGGGTCTTGCTATGTTGCTTAGACCCTTGCTGAGTTGCTGAGGCTGGCCTTGAACTTGTAACCCTCCTGTCTTAGCCTCCTAAGTTGCTGGAATTACAGGTGTGCACCATTGTGCCCAGCTAAGAGAATTAAAAAAATATTACTTCACTTAGTGGCTAGTAAAGTTGTACAAAATAACCCCTTATAGGTACTAAAAATGTAAAATATAGTGTCGGGAAAGACCCAGCTAAATTCTTGAATGGTGGTGGTTTGTTAAGGAAAGGTAGGAGTACTTGGACTTTATTTCCTTTCTTTTGAGATGGTAAAATCATCTTTCCACAAAAACAGATCAATATGAACTATCCTGACTGTTCTTGTAGTCTTAGTTTTTGTAAGTTACTGGGCTTGGGACAGGATGGACCCTATGCCTAATAAGAAATGAGGTATACAGGGTCTGAGGATGTAGCTCAGTGGTAGAGCATCCTCAAGGCCCCGAGTTGGATCCCCAGTACCACAAAAAAGAAAGAAAAATATGAATAGATGAGGTATACAGTGCTTTACCATCACATTTGCTCTCTTTCCTTTTTCCATGGGGTGATATTTTGCATCTCCCTACAGATTGTAGTACCACCACTGCCTGGGAAAGCTTTGAAGCGGCAGCTCCCTTTCCGAGGAGATGAAGGGATCTTTGAGGAATCTTTCATTGAAGAAAGGAGGCAGGGCCTTGAACAGTTTATTAACAAGTAAGCCCATTTCCCAGGAGGCCCTATTTGTTACTTTTCCATTATGGGTTTTCTGTTTTGTCTACCTCATCTTTTGTAATGGCTACTGTGATGTAGTGCTGATTGTGTGGTGGGCTGACTGGACAGTGAAACTCCATTCCTCTGAGCAAAATTCTGGTCCTGAAAGAGCACTGCATGTTAACGATTGTATCTAGGCATTTCTGTACCTTGTCTCTCTATCTCCCTTCCCCTTTACAATATTAGGGTTGAGGTAGTACCCTACTGCTGTCCTACAGTGGTTCAAACCTTAAGGCTGACCTTGCCCTTCCTCCCCTGTCTGCACTCCCACCCCTCTGCTAATGTTCTCTGATTTCAAATATTACCGATAACCATCTTGGTCTCTTTATAGAATTGCTGGGCACCCACTGGCTCAGAACGAACGCTGCCTACACATGTTCCTACAGGAGGAGGCAATTGACAGGAACTACGTCCCCGGGAAGGTGCGCCAGTAGGAGTCCCTCTCACCACTTACCCTCTACTTTCCTGCTGAAATGACATTGGTTTTTACACTAAGCCTCTCTCTCTCTTTGATCTGAAGTTGGCTGCCCATCCCCTGGTTTGATAGACTGTCTGGCATTGTGCCCCTTGGTACCTGACTATACCGTGTGGGTACTCTGCTTGGATCCTTGTCTCTGAGGAGAAGTGGGAAACCACAGGAAGATGCCCTTTGGTTGGGAGTGGGG
>NW_026000325.1:0-3276 GCF_001458135.2 Marmota marmota marmota
GAACCCTTCACCTTTCCTGAGATCCTATGTGCCATACCTGACTTCACCTGCAATTCAATGAGGTTCTGAGAATGAAGGGACAACCAGAAGTTCCAAATTTGTTTCATTCTGGTAACTTTAAAGATTGAAGAATGGGAATTTTTTTTGTCAGAGGGCTATGCTATTTTACTAGTAAGACAAGGCTTCTGATTGCAGAAAAAAGCAGAGAATTAAAGTAATTATCCTGTGAATTTAGTCAGAATTTGGTTAGGAACCTAAATTACCTTGGGACCCCCAAATGCCCTGCTTCATCTGGTAAGCTTCAGGAGAGCAGGGCCCAGGCGGTGTTGTCCAAGATTTCTGTGCTACACTTAGGAAGGATGTGGTGCTGATGCTGATTAGAACTTTTGTATGAGTCCAGTGGTTTATGGTATACAATACTCTTTCCCATCCATACCTCATTTGATGCTCATGGGGTGTTCCTATGAGGAAAGTAGGGCAGGTACATTGATTTCCATATTTTAGAGGGAGGGATGGAAGACACAAAGCATAGTACCTGACATCAGACTGGCACTACTGCTCAATCCAACATTAGGGCTTGCTTGAGGTCCCAATGCTAACTATTGACAAGATAGCACAAGGATTTAGTCCTTAGAACTCCCCCAAATAATCCTCTTTTAATTGTACCAAGTCGTTTCTGAGCATTCTGGCCTGGGTCAGTAGATATTATTGATGAGAGAAATAATGAGGAAAAACAATCTGCTTGAAAGAGGGTATTTTGGCATAAAATGGAGGTGCTATAGCATATTGAAGAACTCTGGGTGTAGAGAGGCAGGACTACTGGGTTGATTCCTGGCTCAGGAACTCACTAGCCACGTGACCTTGAGCAAGTCACTCAGAGATGCTCAGAATCTCAGTTTCCTCAAGTACAAAGTTGAGGGTCATAGTGAGAAACAAATGAAATAACACAAGAGAAAGGGCTTTGTACACATTCAGATGTTGTATAAAGATATTATTATGGTTATGTTGTGGTTCTACCCTCAAATAAAATAATCATTAATATCTACATTCTTTACTAGGTTTCCCACAGCTCTTCCCACCCTGATCCTTGATTTCCCATCATCTCCTGTAAGGCAGGAAGCCTGGCCCCCAACAGGAAAGGGCTCAGAGAAGCTAGAGCTTCAGCCAGGAAACAACCATCTTGCCCCAACCTTCATTTCGCCAGATAAATGATGCAGCCAAATGGTGAGACTATGCAATCTGAGGTGTCCAGAATCCATTTCAACCTCAAACCAAGGAGCAAAGTAGCCCTAAGTTCCCAAGGCCTTAAGAGATTTAGTAACTATTAGCTTAATTAAAATCAGTGAAGACAGCCAACTTCAATCAGAGCAGAATTGGTGGGGTCTGCATTATCAGGCCCCATGGAGGAAATTTACCCCTTACTAATGTATTTCGAGTTTATGTTGATTAGCTTAAACATATCTTTTTCCAAATCTTCACTTTGCCTTGGTGCCATTTAGGCCAAACACTTTTTAACCAGTGTGTGTTATGGCTGTATGGGGGCGGAGTGCATGGGAGGGTGGGCGTGGCCAGTTAGTGAAGCAGTTGCCAAATCAGAATACTATGATCAGGGTATGACCACCTCGTTGGCAACAAATTTTGAGGTTGATGAGGACAAGTAAGAGGGGTTATAGAATACCAGGCCTCAGGCAACAGCAAAGGCACTGCAGCCTTAGTTAGCTTGCTCCCATACTCATACTTATCCCTCAGACAAGGTGAGGGAAATATACCAGGCAAGTCTCAACTGTCATCTGTAAAGTCCTCCCAAAGGAGAGAAGACACCCCCTAGCTTAGACATGGAACCTCTGGCCTAAGAGAACGTGTGGGGTGGGGCAGGGAGGAGGAGGAGGAGGAGGAAGACATTAATCCCGCAGGGCTTCCTTCTAGTGCAAATGACCCTCTGACTTCCTTAGTATAGATAAATATATAACGAATAATATCAATATATTTGCACGTAAAGATTTTTTTCCCAAATTCCTGCTATTCATTTCACATTCCGTTTACAAAGCAATGAATCCGTCAGGAACTGCTGGGCACCTCCCCTAATACCCTCTAGGCTGAGGCGATGGCTTTGAAGTCCCCATCACCAACTCAGGGTCGAAACTGCTAAGAAACACCCTAAGTCTGAAAGCAAGCCGGCAGGCAGCTTCAGTTCCTTCGCAAGCTGCTTTCCTCGGAGTTAAAGTCAAGTCACCGGAGTTCGAATGTGGACCGCAAGCTTCTGAGACCTTCAGTCCCACGGATGGCCTGGGACGTAAACACACGCAAGGATTTATTCCTTTGGCCAGGCGGGGAATCATTAGGGTAAAGGGTAAGGGTCAAGGGGCTCAGTTTGGTGGTTGAAGAGCACCACAAAAGCGGACAGAAGCTG
This sequence comes from Marmota marmota marmota, assembly GCF_001458135.2. Lineage (NCBI taxonomy): Eukaryota > Metazoa > Chordata > Mammalia > Rodentia > Sciuridae > Marmota > Marmota marmota. Next base: position 2,411 of record NW_026000325.1, read on the forward strand.
AGTCTTCTTTGAGCTGGGTTTTCGCCTCCTAGTCGTGCAGGCTTCCCCGTTTACAGACCTTTCGTCCCCCTCCTCTTCCTTCCTCCCTCGGGTCTTTTGCCACCCTCATGCCTCCACGCCCAGACAGGGGCTGCCCACCGAGAGTGGCCAAAGGGGTTTGCAACCGGGAGGTTGCCACGAAGGGTGGGCCGCTCCGGAGTCGCGAGGCAAGGCAGCGAGCCCCAGCGTTTTCCGTCTCTAGCACCTGTCCCACTTCGGCGCCGGGGCTGGGGCTGCGCCCGCGGGCGGCCTCAGTGCTGGAGCGCCAGAACCACGTACCGAGGTCGCACAGTGTGGGGAGGTGGGGGGCCGGGGAAGGGGCGGGGCATCCAGTGGGGGCGTTCACCCCACAGGCAAGACCCCCGCCCTCCCACATAGACTGAGGCAAAACCCGGAGAGTCACACGTAAACCGTGAGCAAAAACGCTCGCACCCCCCCCTTTCCGGAGCCAGGGGCTGGCCACGGAAGGTGCCTCCGTTCTTCCCCGGTGGTCAGTGCGGGGTCTGCGGCTGCCCGGCGAGGTTCCGGCTTTCCCGGGGCTGGCACGGGGGAGCCCCGAGAACTGCAGGCCCGTCCCCCCCTTCCTCCTCCTTCTTCCCCTCCTCCCCCACGTGTCCTCCCGGAGCCCAGCGGCCTGATCCCAGCACCCCCTGCCACCTCCCTCCTCCTCTCGCTTCGCCCGCTTCCCAGGCGGCGTGGAGAAGAGCAAAGTTGCGACAGCAGCCAGGGGGCTCTGCCCAGGTGAAGGGGGCGCTGTGAGGCGGGTGGGGGGGGAACGGCGTGGCCCTGCGGCGGGGGCGGGGGGAGGATAAAGAAACTTGCTTTAT
>NW_026000326.1:0-3267 GCF_001458135.2 Marmota marmota marmota
CGGCAATCCGAGCCATGAACACCGAAATGTATCAGACCCCCATGGAGGTGGCGGTCTATCAGCTGCACAATTTCTCCATCTCCTTCTTCTCTTCCCTGCTTGGAGGGGATGTGGTTTCCGTTAAGCTGGATAACAGGTAACGACTGGCCCCAGCTCCAGCCTGGCGCTGGCGGGGGCTGGGCTGGGCTGGGAGCTGGATCTCTGAGCGAGCCCTGTGCTGCCGGCCCCAGTTCCCTGTGGTGCAGCATCCTGGGAAGGGGCGGGGGTAAGGGACGCAGGAAGGGGGGTCACCACCGCGCTGGGATCCGCCGTCGTCTGAGCGTCCCTGCGGCTGCTGCGCCGTGAGAACCAGCTGCTGCAGCCGCAGAGGCAGCCAGAGGCAGAGGGATCAAGGGCGGGCAGGGGTGCACCACCGGGGAGAAGGCCGGAAGCTTCTGAGCAGAGAAGAAATTCTTAGCTAGGTTCTGAGCCCGGTAGGTTTGCCTGGGACCTTTTGGGCCTGCGGCGGGGGCCTTCCTAGACCTGGCGCCCTCATTGTTTGTGTATCCCTGGGCAGGCTACGCTGGCCCATGTGCCCCAGGACCCGGGCTGCTCAGGTCGGTAGGAACTCAAGGAACTCCGGGTGGCATCGCTGAGCTAGCCTGGGTGGGGAGGTGCAGCTTCCTGCAGGGGCCAGAGAAGGACCCGCTGCCAAACTGCCTGGAACTCCAGGCCAGGGAGGCAGGGGAGAGGAAGACCCAGGGCAGATGGAAGACTTTGGTCACAACTGCCAGGTACTCAGAGTGGAACCCAGAGGGTAACGGGTCGCTTTGCTTTTGTCTTGACAGTGCCTCCGGAGCCAGCGTGGTGGCCATAGACAACAAGATTGAGCAGGCAATGGTGAGTGGCATCACTGCGTCATTCCCATCCCCAGACTTAGCTGCTGCTTATGTGACTCTGGGCAGAACTGAGGGGGTGGGCACAAAAGCTGTTAGCCAAAGGCCTGAGAAAGCCAAAGCCAGATTCCTATCCTCCCTGGAGACATTTGGTAAAGTCTGGTTAGAGTTACAGCAGTCTACCCTTGCTGGGCTCCCTTTCTCCTCCCCTCCTCCATCCCAGGGCTTTGCTGCAGCCTCTGGCTCCCTCCTGGGCTGCTGCAGGGCAGGGAGCTGAGACTCTTGTATTTGTATCCTGCAGTTGGCAGGGGCCAGAGCAAATTGGATGCAACTGCACTGCAGTGCCTCTGCAGAGACTGGGCTGGGGTCAGAAGTTGGGAGGAAATAGAAAGCCAAGCACCCCACACCATCTCCCTCTGCTTACCAGGTAGAGGTCAGACTTCACTGAGCAAGCAAAATGGCTATAGGGGCTCGGGGCTTCTCACAATTAGAAGCCCCTTAATTGTTCTCTGAAGCCTAAACGACACACTTCCCCACCCCTAGTGTAATCAGTCATCAAATTCAGAGAGGATGGAGCAATCTCTACACCCCCCACCAGCAAATGCCTGTCCAACCAGGCTGCAGGCCAGCTGCGACTCTAATGTGCTGAGTCCTGTGAAGGGGAAGAGACTCCCAAATAACCAATTTTATTTCTTTGGTGAAGATTTGTAAAGGAGACCAACAAGATGGGGTGTGTTGCAGGTCCCCGTGGACCCCTGATTTAGACCAGCAGCTGGGCCAACCAGCAACCAGTAGAATTCTCACTCCAAAAGTCCCTACAACAGCCAGACTTGAAAATCTTTAGGAACTTGCAGAAAGGTGGACCTTTCTTTTTCAAAACCTGGCTCCCAACTCTGGCAAGGCCCAAATTCTACAGTACTCTTGTGTGAAGGTTTAAGTGCTTCAGAGAGGAGCTATGAGGAATTGGGCTACAGGAGTGGCATGCTGAGGGAAGGCTTCAAGGCAGTAACATGAAAGCTAGGGCAGGCAGCCCCATGGCAGGGTGAAGGTACTGCAGAGGGGCCTTAATAGCTGAAGAATCTCTTTGTGTGGTTTCCTCCTTGGCAGGATCTGGTGAAGAATCACCTGATGTATGCTGTGAGAGAGGAGGTGGAGATACTGAAGGAGCAGATCCGAGAGCTGGTGGAGAAGAACTCCCAGCTGGAGCGTGAGAACACCCTCCTGAAGACCCTGGCGAGCCCCGAACAGCTGGAGAAGTTCCAGTCTCGGCTGAGTCCTGAAGAGCCAGCTGCCGAATCCCCACAAGCACCTGAAGCCCCCGGTGGTTCTGCGGTGTAAGTGGCTCTGTCCTTAGGGTGGGCAGAGCCACGAAACTTGTTCTACCTAGTTCTTTCCGGTTTGTTTTTGGCTCCCCAAGCATCATCTCACGTGGAGAACTTTACACCTAGCATAGCTGGTGCCAAGAGATGTCCCAAGGACATGGCCACCTGGGTCCACTCCAGTGACAGACCCCTGACAAAGAGCAGGTCTCTGGAGGCTGAGTTGCATGGGGCTTCAAAACCCCAAGCCAGTGAGCCTCTAATGCCACTGCGCCCTGGGGGCTCCCAGGGCCTGGGCAACTTAGCTGCAACTGGCAAAGGAGAAAGGTAGTTTGACATGTGATGCCAGTTTGCTCCAGAATGTATAAAGGGGTCTGTTTTTCATTTCCATGGACATCTTCAACAGCTTCACCTGATGACTGTTCTATGAAGAAGCCACTTGTGTTTTAAGCAGAGGCAACCTCTCCCTTCTCCCCTGCCTCGCCAAGGCAGGGGGGCACAGATGGGAGAGATTGAGCCAGGTCAGCCTTCTGTCGGTTAATATGGTCTAATGCATGGCTTTGTGCACAGCCCTGTGTGGGATTACAGCTTTGGGATGAGCGCTTACAAAGTTCTGTTTGGTTAGTATTGGCATAGTTTTTCTATATAGCCATAAATGCGTATATATACTTATAGGGCTAGATCTATATCTTAGTGTAGCGATGTATCCATATATACATACACCTACATGTTGAAGGGCCTGACCAGCTTTGGGAGTATTGACTGGTCCCTTATCTCTTAAAGCTAATTCTTTGACTGTGCTCATTTACCACGTCGATCCAGTTTGTCCTTTAGATTAAGTAAAACTCAAGAGTAAAGGCAGGGAGAGGAGGGCCAGCCCTCAGAATGTGGCCACGGATGCCTTGCTGCTGTACCCTTTCTTTCCCCAACTCTCCACTGAAGACATGTGAAATCCTTTTTCGAATGCCAAACCCACCATTCACTGGTGCTGACTACATAGAATGGGGTTGAGAGAAGATCAGCTTGGACTTCACATTGTCATTTGAGAACTTTTTTTTTTTTTTTTTTTTTTT
>NW_026000327.1:0-9787 GCF_001458135.2 Marmota marmota marmota
AGCAGAATACAACAGACACTAGTATGGCAATATGTAAATCAGTGGATGTGTAACTGATGTGATTCTGCAATTTGTATACGGGGTAAAAATGGGAGTTCATAACCCACTTGAATCAAAGTGTGAAATATGATATATCAAGAACTATGTAATGTTTTGAACAACCAACAATAAAAAATTTTAAAAAGAGAAATAAAAGAATAAGATAAATTAATTCTCTTAAAATTTCAATGATTTGGAAGGAACAAGACAAACTCATACTAAAAAAATTAAAAAGTGTGATTTTGAGAGGATGGATATGCTTACGTCTGGAGAGTCTAAGAAAGGTAGATGGAAAGTCATTTTAAAGTAGTAATGCCTGTCTAAAGTTTTTTAGCATGAAGGAAGCTAAACCAGCTTCTAAATTCATTCTCATTGCTTAGATTTATCAGATTAATTTTTTGAGAATAATTTTTCACAATTCAGAACAAAAGCTATTTCCATTAGAGATTTTTTTTCTAAATTAGTAGGAAACAGTCAATAGATAATCTTTGTTTCTTAGAAATCCTCACATTTTTATCTATATGAGCACATAATTTTGCAACTTATAAATTCTATTAGTGATTTGTTACTGAGAAGTAAAAAGATTAAGATAAAAATAACATGCATGAAGTATCAAAATAATCTGGATTCTAGTTTTTATTTTGCCTCCCCAAAAGATAATGGTATTATATAAATTATGTCAAATTTATGAGCATATGGTTTTATATTTTTAAATGGGGGAAAGTAACTGCAACAGATCTTTTCAAGGCTCTATTTTGATAGTTTCTCAATCAAAAAATATATTCATATGGGAATTTTCAATTGTGATTATATCATAAGGAATTTAAAACATAAGTTTTGAAAATTTTTTGAATCCCAGATATATATTCCTCATAGTTAGTTGTTCTAATTACAGATATACTTTCACTCTTTACATAGATAAAGCATTTATATGTATTTTCTAATAATTAAGGCCATGAACCTTATACTATTTTTACATTTAGTCAAAATTAGTATTTATTTAAAATGAATTGAATAGGTAGTTTAAGCACTTTTAAAAATTTTCTGCAAATGTAAAATTAGAATATAAAAAATAACTTTATAGGATTGTTTATTAAAAATAATTATCTCCTAAACTGGTATGAGCTAAGTATTTGGTGAAAAATAGCTAATTGTCATTGTATTATTAAGTCATAAAATTTAAATGTCCTGAAGCAAGGGCATTTTATATCTAATCACAGTGAGACTGTAAAAGAAATTTTGGAGATAATAGATCTTGACTTAAATTGCACTAAATTTTGGCAACATTTTGTAGATATACTTGTAAATTATTTTTTTTTCTTTTTTTCAGGATTAAAAGATCAGAAAATAAAAGAAATAGATATTTCAAGTTCTTTTACAAATGATGCAAGAACAAAATGATTTTTGCCTGGTCAGTTTAGTAGAAATTCTGTAATTAAAGCTAAGTGCCACTATGATGCAATAAAATGATTTAAAAAGTACTCATGTATAATTGTTTAATAAAATTTCACATCACTTGAGATAACATAATTTTTAAGCTACAGTGTGGTAGTCTGGTAACTGCCTATATTGCATTTTAAATAAATGAAGAAATTACTATAATAACCAACTTAAATAAAAAGTAGTTTATCATAAACATATTTATGTTTAAATAAGTCTGCACTAGTATCTACATAATTTCACATTAGAAAAATTCATAATTATGCATTTTTGTTTACATATTATGCATATTGTTTACAAAATTATGTAAACAATAAACATATTTAAAAGATAGTTAAGTAATCAATCACAAAAATACTCAACTCACCCATAATGTCTCATCTGTAAATTATACACTTGATATATGTTTTGTTTTAATTCACTCACTGTTAGTAAGGGTTTCAATACATGTAAAACTGCGGGGGAGATATATTACTTCAAAATAACCTAGCAGCAATTAAAAAGCAAAGAATATAATATGCCTAAAGATTTTTGCCATTATATAAATGTGAAAATTACTCTTTCTTTTTTATTTATTAATCTAGTGAAGAATTCTGATAAAAACAAGGTTTAGAAGAAAACTATTGGAAAATGTAATAAATATAAATCTATGACATTAGGCTTAAGACAAATATCTATCTGATTCATAGCATTCAAATGAAGTATTCGTACATAAATTTATAAATTTACATAGGAAAATGAAAATAAAGAAAACATTCAATCCATTATTTCTACAATAAAAATAAGTACTTATATAACTAGAAAAAAAATAATATTTCTAAGTTCTAGGTTTTGTTTTCATCAGTTCCTTTTGGTGTTGGCTTTATATTTTGGTGTGTTCACTTCAGGTAAATTCCAATGAGAAATATGTTAATATGTGCTTAATTTTATAGCAAAAATAATTGATTACACAAGTGTTAAGTTTAAAAAGCAATAGATTTTATCAGAATGAAAAGTTCAATTCAAACTAAAACTAAAAGAAACTAAGAAATTATAAAATGCAGGAAAAGAAATTAAAAAGAACAAAAGAAAATAGAAAAAAAAATGAACAAAAAACCAAATAAGTATACTTTGACAAAATTGGCTAAATTCAAGTTACAGTTCAGGTCACAAGTCAAATTCAAATAATTAGTTTGGATGCTATGCTAGGGAATTTTCAGAAATTTTTGTATTTACAATTTTTTGACAATTAAATGCCTGATCTATTGGTAACTTTAGCACCTTTAATGGCATATAGTGTGATTTTTTTTTTTGCATTTAATTGTTTAGTACCTGAGTCACTTTTAAGAGTATAACTTCAATCAGTAACAACATAATTTAACAAAAAAAAATACTATTTATTAAAAAGGGCAAAAATAAATAATCTAACAAACTAATTTTGACTATATTCTAAAACTGCCTACCTTGATAGCAAGTTTGATAATGGAAACTTAAAGATTATGTAGAAGTAATATTAATTTTATGTCAGTAGAGACACTAGTAGTTTTCATGTTTTTCAAATTAGAATTCCATTATGTAGGGAAGAGGTTACTTGAAATAAAGCAGTATGCTACATATTATGTAATTATGATATACGACTGTCCAATATGGTAGCATATTCCTCCCCAATGGCTATGTGGGTGATTTAAATTTGAATAAGTTAAAATGAAATAAAATGGAAAACTAATTTCTTTTTATTTCTTAGATTCATATTTAAATGACAAACAAACTCAAATTCTCCTAAAAAATACCATATATACAATTTAAATACCATATATATAATTAAATACCATATATACAATTTCTGTTATAGCAGAAAACTTTATTAGACACAATATTTCCTGACATAGGGAAAAATTTTCTAGTAATTCTGATTTTGTTTTTCAGTTAAAATATACAAAAAAAAATCATTCACATTTTCCAACTAGTCCAGTAATTATGATAGCATATGATATTTTTCTAAGAATTAGATAAATTAATATCTACATGATCCATAGCATAAAAAATGAAGTATATATACGTAAATATATAAACTCACATAGGAAAAGAAAGAAGTTAAAAATCATTATTTCTACACTAAAAAAAATAAATATTTCTATAAGTATTTTCCTGAAGCCAAATTGCACACATAACAGTGATTTCCTTTTTAGTTTCCTTTTAAAGCAGACTAATCTAGAGTTAATTGAGTCTCAATACAAATATGGTTGGCTTTTTCTACAACTTCTGAAAATTAAGTTGATGAAAATATAGAAATAAAAAAAATTTGAAAGAACTTTTAATAAATCATTGAAATTGACCTACCAACTGCAAACATTAGAATATATTGAAAATAGTCACATTACTTTCCATTTCTCACTAAATTTAAAGGGCAAAATGACTATTCATATCTGTATAATAAATTAACAGGAACATTAAGAGTCAATGATAAGAATATGAACTTCATCACCATAGCTCATAATAATAATTTCAAAAATTTATGTGTTTTCAACTACTCAGAAGCTCCTAGAGACCTTTTCCCTTATATACACATCAATGAATTCCCTACATAATGGAATTCTAATTTGAAAAACATGAAGAAACATGTCTCTACTGACAACTTATTTAAGGGAGGGGATAAATGCAACAAGGTGATGAGACAATAATAGTCTCTAATGCTCATTATCCTTGATTGTCACAATTATCCACATATAAAAATACCAGCACAGCAGCTAAAGAAATCAGGAAAAAAAACACAGCATCAAGTGTAACAGAGAATTTTAAAAGTACATTGAAGACGGTATGTGTGTGCTCTCTCACATCCAGTGAGGAGGCCCACAGAACAGGGTAGAGGAGAGCGTGGCTGCAGAGTTGCTATTCAAGACCGCCAGAGACCAAGCAGGAAACAGGTCTGATTTTATTGTGCAGTTACCATGTAAAACCTACTTAGCTGCTGCTAAGTAGGTTACAAGCAGCTACCAATACAATTACTGGCCAACTGTCCCTACAGCAATCAATTGAGGAGTAGGCAAGTAGAAGCAAGCCTACTGTGCTGCAAGGACTTCAGCAGTATTGCTGTTTTTCATTCACTGGCCTTTATATGTACATAGTTTCTCACAACACACACACAAAAAAAATTATCACTAATATAAACATGAAGGCCAGGGTAATAGCATTATAAGTATTAGTTAATTTTACTATCAGGTTTTTCCAATGTTCAGTCAATCCTTGGAAGAAGAAAGAGGTTCTCGAGATAGACACCTTGGTCTCATTGATTTTGACAAATTGCCTTGGTAAGATTATGCATAGTCATAACGTAGTTAGCATCCCAAGCGCCCTTAATATACTGAGAAAAATTGGAGAAGTGTAAGGTTACAATTTCAATATAATATATAGGTTGACACAAATACAATGGAATTCAGGTTCACAGGTGAGCATTTGCAACATAAACAGAATATCTGGTTGCTCCTGGCAGAACTGCCAGTTTCCTGGCAAAAGTCTAGTTCTTGCTAATGACTAAAATAGTGATTTGGGACAGCTTATTTAACTCATTTTGAATGGCAAAGCCTTCTGCCATGGCAATAGAAAAATTGTTTACTCTGAGTGAGTGAAGCAGCAGCAGTTGCTGTGACAGCTGTGGTGGCCACCAGGACAATAATTCCAGCGATGATGAGGCTAATTGCATGCCTTGTCCAGTATAGGATCCCATTCAGAAGACTCTTCATCTCCATGTCCCATGGACTCCTCCACTCTTCAGACAGGTTCATTGGAAGCCATATTGCTGGGAACACTCTGAGGATAAATATACATTTAGCTTTCATAGCAGGGGTTAGAAAATTTGCAAGCCAGCAAGATGTATTGACTATATAAGGGACCTCTGTATGAGTGATATTTATGCCATCAGTATCATTGGTTATTAGCATGACAAAGGGTGATGTCGCACAAGCTTGTGCATAGTGGGTATGGGTATAATTTGGCACAAAGGGAAATCCATGCTCAGTGTCTGGACTCAATATAGATCATTACTCCAACCTGCAGCTGCCCATTTGATGTGTAGCAGCTGAAAGAATTCCCCACGCAAAGACACTTCACCGGGAGAATTCCAATTTTATTGCAAAAAGCAGTGTGCTTATATAGAACTAAGGGGGAGATGGTAGGGCTTAGATAAATGGCAGGCAACCCGTTTATTGGCAAGTTCTTCCAGATATCAGCTCCGGAGCCCAGGAATTAGTTCTCATTGGGGCTGCGGTTCCCCACCAGCGAGATTTGAAATTGGCACCAGCGTGAGAGTTCACATGGGCGGGAACTTTTCGCGCCACTGCAGAAAAGAAGAAGGTAGGAAGAAGAGGTCCTTAGGCGCCATGTTGGGGTTTTTTTCTCTGGGGTATGGCTGCCATTTATACTTTTCCCAACAGCAGCTAGCAATATTGGCATAATATCCATCATACTCTACTGATTTCCTGTATACCAGTTGGTAATGGCTTGTCCCATGTAGCAGGTACGCAGTAGTCCATATGGTTTGGGGGCACATCAGTTACATTCCAGGGAGTTATGCTTACCCAGGCACAAAGATATTGTTCTTCCCCCAGAGAAATTCCTCTATCAAGGAGATAAGGTATGGAAGTGACTTATTGATTCCATTCAATGCTATCATTATTTGAGGGGGGCTTTCCAAAAGCATAGTTGGGCATGTTGGCAGCAATGGTTTCTTTCATTTGCCATGGGGGAGTCTATGGCTATAGGTAGCAAGAACTATAACCTAAGGTCAGTGAGAGACAGACCAACATATGGCTTATTATAGTTATCTACAATAGTTCCATTGGCAAGAGCAAAACAGAGGAGACTGCCTGGATTATAGGTTTCATTGTCTACTATGGAGAAACAAATGGGCAAGGAGGGTTTAAAATTCTGGTGTTCCAGGATGTTACCTCCTAGATGGATAACTCAGGAACAATAATATTGGAATTATTAGAGAAGAGCTTAGGTATAGCTGCTTCCCAATTAGCCACTGCTAAAAGTGGTGACCTAGTGACAAAAACTCATTTTAACTCACGGGAGGTTTCACTGTTAGCAGTGAGCATTGCATACAATAGGACCACATTGTACACCATAGGCCCGGAAATGGGGTTGCCTCTAGGCAAAGGGGCCAATCTGGTGGCTTGGTAAACAAGATCTTTAATGTCACCCCCAGGTTACATTGAGGTCCATTTGCATTGTTGAGTTCTTTGCTTTTGAGGTTTCTCCTCCAGAGTTAGTTCCTTCATCTTCTTGGTTGGTGGTTCTAGATGTCCAAGGCTTGACTTTCTGGAAGGAACCTAGATGGGGCAAGGCTCCTGTTAACATATGCAAACCCCCCACCCAGACTATGCATTTGTTTTGGGATTCATCCTTGAGACCATAGGTAGATGGGAGGACCCTGTGAGGGGGGGCCAAAGCTTATAGGCTGCTATTTCTGTAGACAATTTTGAAATTGAAAGAAAATTTAAAGCAAATAAGATGCTTTTAAAGACATCATGAGGAGACTGGTATAATTTCCCCCCTCTGTAGCATGGTCTTTAATTCCTTGTTTGTTCTTTTGATGATGCCTTGAGTCTAAGGTCAAGGGGATCCCAGTTAAGTGCTGTATATGCCAATCATTGCAATCTGCATGAAATGTCTTGCTAGTATAGGCTGGCCCATTATCAGCTTTAATAGACATGGAAACATCCACAATTCCAAAACATTTAAGTAGATTGGAAATGACCTTTTCTGTGGTTTCTCCTATGGAGGCTATGGCCATTAAGCCTGAATAGACATTAATAATTACATGAATATACGTTAAATTTTCAAAAGGATCAAATGAGTGAAAATTCATTTGCCACAAAGCATTAGATCTGAACTCTTGGGAACTCACTCCCAGCAGGTTTAAATGTCCAATGGGGAGAAAATGTGCACAATTTTTGCAGTCACTGACTGGCTGTTTGCAAGCCTCTTTAGTCCTACTTTTATGCTGCTGCCATAGCTGAGGGCCACAAAGAGGCTTGAACTGAATGTGTCCCCATACCCTGGGAGGCCAAAGTCCAATCATCCACAGTGCCATTGTGTACTGGCACCACTGCTACTCTATGTTACTTATTTAGTCTGTCCCAGATTGATTCCTTGGCTAAGGCTGCCCTAACTCCTTCATGAGACACCTTCCCTTCTACCACCTTGATTATTCTGTTATTAAACTGTGGCAAGTCCTCAATGGCTCTCTGCCTTAAGCCTTGTATAGAAACTGTATCTCCCCCAGCTGGCAACTTTCTCCAGGCTCTCAGAGGACAGAGTCTCACCTGGTTGAAATAATTTGGTGGGCCTATGGCTTATACTTCAGGAGAACTATAGATTCCCTTTTCCTGCATGCATTTAGATGGGAGGTTAACATTCATGGTGTGGTTGTGATCCCCCTGCTGTTCACATTTATCATAAAAAAAAATGCCTTCCACTTCAGAAATATTTCTGGCTCAAGAACTGCTCTGGCTAGGTCTTTCCAGTCTTGAGGGAAATTAAGTTCAAGACAGTGATTTCAGCATTTGCTCTGCAAATAGCCCCCAGGGCCCATTCTCCTTTACTGCCTTCTAAAACTCCTTTAGGGTACACCAAATGCATGTGGGTACCAAGTGGCAGGGTGATGTGATATGGGGGCTGTGTTGACTGGGAAGGCTTGTATTCCCTTATCTCACTTCTCATGTCTTATCTTACATGGCTCTTCAAAAGGATCTCTGTCCTCCTGGAATGAATTTCTGGTAAACCATAGCTCAGGCTTGTCTGGTGGCCTGGTTATTTCCAAACTGTCATACTCCTTTACTGGCTTTGGCATTGCCTCATACTGAGGCAGTTACAATTGACTCAATGAATGATATAATCTTTGCCTGTCACTAGAATGTACACCTGCACAATTTGTGGTCACCGCTTTCTGCACCATGAAGGATAGAGATAACATTTCCTGTCTGTCTCCCTCCTGCAGCTATTGTGGTTGCTTGTTTGGAAGTAGATTTTTGCCTCCATTTCCAGTGCCTGCTGCAGGTGCTTGTTTTAAGGTAGATTGTTGCTCCCTCCTCTTCCCTCTGTCTGCCTTTCACAGTCTCATCTTCCCTCAGGATCATCATTACATGACAAGGGTCTGTTGCAAGGCCCCATGAACTTTGCTGAATGGCTGTAACAATAAGAAAAACTGTAGTGATAAAGTATACCCCTGTTTTACTACAAAATTCAAATATCTGAAACCTATAATTTTAGTATTCATTATGGCTGTTGAATTTTTTTTATTGGTTTTTCAAAACATTCCAAAGCTCTTGACATATCATATTTCATACATTAGATTCAAGTGGGTTATGAACTCCCATTTTTCCCCAAATACAGATTGCAGAATCACATCGGTTACACATACACATTTTACATAATGCCATATTAGGAACTGTTGTATTATGCTACCTTTCCTATACTCTACTATCCCCCCTCCCCTCCCCTCCCATCTTTTCTATCTACCCCATCTACTGTAATTCATTTCTCTCCTTGTTTTTTTTTTCCCATTCCCCTCACAGCCTCTTATATGTAATTTTGTATAACAACGAGGGTCTCCTTCGATTTCCATGCAATTTCCCTTCTCTCTCCCTTTCCCTCCCACCTCGTGTCTCTGTTAAATGTTAATCATTTCCTCCTGCTCTTCCTCCCTGCTCTGTTCTTAGTTGCTCACATTATATCAAAGAAAACATTTGGCATTTGTTTTTTAGGGATTGGCTAGCTTCACTTAGCATAATCTGCTCTAGTGCCATCCATTTCCCTGCAAATTCCATGATTTTGTCATTTTTTAGTGCTGTGTAGTACTCCATTGTGTAAAAATGCCACATTTTTTTTTTATCCAGTCATCTATTGAAGGGCATCTGGGTTGGTTCCACATTCTAGCTATTGTGAATTGTGCTGCTATGAACATCAATGTGGCAGTATCCCTGTAGTACGCTCTTTTAAGGTCTTCAGGGAATAGTCCGAGAAGGGCAATAGCTGAGTCAAATGGTGGTTCCATTCCCAGCTTTCCCAGGAATCTCCATACTGCTTTCCAAATTGGCCGCACCAATTTGCAGTCCCACCAGCAATGTACAAGAGTATACTTTTCCCCACATCCTCACCAGCACTTGTGGTTGTTTGACTTCATAATGGCTGCCAATCTTACTGGAGTTAGATGGTATCTTAGGGTGGTTTTGATTTGCATTTCTCTGACTGCTAGATATGGTGAGCATTTTTTCATGTACTTGTTGATTGATTGTATGTCCTCCTCTGAGAAGTGTCTGTTCAGGTC
>NW_026000327.1:13570-23047 GCF_001458135.2 Marmota marmota marmota
CCTCCTCTGGAGCACGGGTCCCCTCGCAGGGGGATGTAGAACGACCCCAGAGCAGGCTCTGCCCGAGGGTGCAGCGGCGAACAGGCGACCCAGGCACTCAAGGATGCGGTCCAGCCTTTGGAGGACAGGGCTCTGCACGCAGCCCAGCTCCAACCTCTAGGTGTGGCTGCCGGACAATGTAGACATAGCCATCAAGACAGCTAGCAGAGAGCAAATGGCGGCTCCTGCAGAGTGGATTTTCGGCACAGAAACCGCAGCCCAGCCTACAATCCCAATCCACAAACTCTCCCTGTATAAAAAATATTCAAAGAAAAATAAATAAATAAAGGTGGGGCGCACTGAGCTTTCTTTGCCTAGGGTACTTACAATCCACTGCTGATTACACATTCACCTTCTCTGCCTGGAGCGAAGCGAAAGAGGAAGCAGATGGGAGCAAAGCGCCCGCGGCTCTGGGCGGCAAAGCGTCCGGGAGCCAAGCGTCTCTTTTTTGATCTCTTTGTTCTTCCTGCTGCTTGACAAAGTGGTCCGGTACAGATTAATGGTGAAAGGAGCTCTTACACGCTGCGCGAAATCTTGATTAAAGCCGCTGCTCTGAGCACCACGCTCAGCACTTCAGCAACCCCCGTGCGCAGCGGCCATCTTCTCACATTTTTACTTTTCTAATGAGATTCATCTCTTGTTCTGACAGTTTGACAGTTCTTAAAAAATTTCTTTAGTGTGTAATTTTTTTTTCTTATAATGTTGTGTAATTATGGATTAGTCATCATAAATTCTTTTAGTGGTTATTTTTAAAGGTTTTTATTTCATTAATTCTAAAGAATGACTTTACTCTATATAGCTAACTTTGTATTTATTTTCTTTCAGGACTTCATATAAATGCTGCAATCACTCTTGGATTTAGAATCTGTACTGAAAAGTCTGTGACAATTCTTGAGAGTTGATTTTCTAGCAGAAAAGTACAGCTGCTTATATAACAATGACTGAAAACTGTTTCTTCTCTGTTTAGGAAGGTTGTCTTCTTTTAACTGATCCTGCATCTTTAGGAGGACATACATGTATGTTGAGGAAAGAAGGTCACATCTGCCTAAGCAAAGCCAAATTATTCCTGGAGTTCAATGCGATTACAGGTATTATACACTGATCACTCTTACATTCAATCAGTGATAATTTTCATTGACTTAATTTGAAATGTGAATTGCACAGTTCTCATGAGGCTTTTTCAGTTTCATCCTTGTTCTGCTGTACCTGGATTTTCATGTCCTTTCTAAAGTTTGGAAATTTTTCTGATATTATTTTACTGAAAAGTTTGTAAATGTTTTTAGTTTGTATTTCAGTACATTTTTTATATCAATGATTTTAAAAAAAATTTAGTCTTTTAATTTTCCATCATTCCTGAATATTCTGATCATGTATTTTACAAATCTTTTCATTTTCTCCTGTGCTTTCAAGATCATACCCTGTGTTTAAGCCCTGAAAATCTGTCTTCTATATGGCTAAATCTACAAGTCATGCTTTCAACAAAATTTTTAATTTCCTATGAACCCATTTATTTCTAGGATTTTTATTTTATTCTTTTTCAGAGTCTCTCTTTTGGTGAAGGCACTCCCCCTCCCCATTGTCTTGACAAGGTCACAGTGAGAATAAGTGTGGCAAAGCCATGCTGGTGGGAAACTGAAACCATGAGACCCTTTTTTATGTAATTGGGACTTTTCATTTTCATTCTCATGTTCCTGACAGGAAGCATGAGCATGCTTAATGCCAAGCCAAATTTAATTTCAGATGGCTAGAACATAACAGATAGTTCATGCCTTGAAGGCTGTTCTACCACCCCTCAGCATATCAAGGACAAAATATAAGGCTGCTCTTCTATCTTGGGACATTGAGGACAAATCTGATAATGGACAACAATCATTCTCTGAAAGCTCAAGAGAATTTTAGGCACCACTCTGATTATATCAACTAAGAACCCAAGTGCATATCTCCAACCTCTTAGGAAAGCATAATCCATTATGCTTATTGCACAAAGCCCACCATATGTAATTTTATTTTATTAAGGGAAAGTTATGTTATACTTTAGGAAAGTTAAGACATATAAAGATACATTCTTCTCTTTTCTATAAATTACCTTTTACTTGACATAGTAACTTTTGATGAGCATCATTAATATTGGCAGTAAGTGGACTGATGTTCAGAACTTGCCTTTCAGTGAGAGAAATTACAAGGACATAAGAACTAGTGCACCTTAACTAAGAAACGATGAAACTCTTTAAGAAAGCAGCTCAACCAGTTTTATGAGAATTAATTTAGGAAGTAATCAAAGTAGCTTTATTAGACATACTTTTAGAATAATGTTAGAAATATTATTTTATTTTGATTCTGTTATAGTTAAAGCAATGTCCTGGGGTTTCATCAATTGACTTCCAGACCACTCACGTATAATTGAATCAAGCCTTTAATGAAGCACACCCATGGTGACTGACCAGGGACATAAAGTCTGTTCCCTGATCAGCCCCAAATAATTGTAAGGGTGCTACTTTTAAGCCTGAAAACCACATTGCATTGGGGTTTAGCCAATGCAAGCAAGCCAAGTTACAGAAGTGGGAGAGTGCAGTTAGGTGGCAGGACACTTAGCCAATCACAATTTGCTCAGCCACCCCAATTACATAAATGGAGCCTCATTACCCTAGTTACAGAAGCAAAGCCCCATTAGATAGTTCCATTTTCTTCAGGGTTTCTATAACAAAAGGAAACAAACAAACAAAAAAAAAAAACCCCAAAACCAAACTTGCCCCCATCTTGACCTTTCTATTTGTCATGGCTGTTTTACAAATATGGAATTACTAAACAAAATGGAGTCACTTTGGCTTGACTATCACATTCCCCACTAGTTTTAGCAGGCTAGATATCAATTCTGCACATGATATATATTTTTTAACTTCTCTAAAGGACCATACTGAGCTTGCAAGACTATAAATCAGACTTCAACTACACTCTGTGTACATGGTTTAGGAGGGTTTTTAAAGTAATCCCAATCAGGAGATTGGGGCCCAACTATAGCTGAGATGATGGTAGTCAATCAAGAGGACCATGAGAGTAAAAGCTTCCAGTTTGGAAATTGACATTTCTAGTGCACCTAAGTTTATATTTATTTTTAGAGTTTGTGATAAGAGTTGTAGTTCCTATAGCAGTAGATCTAGCTATTCCCAAGCCAGCTAGGAGAGGAACTAAAATTGGGCAGCCCATTTGTGTTGAAAAATCAGTGGGTCCTGGCCTTCTAATAAGTCCAGGCATTCTCTTTCTTCTACTCCATCAAAATAGTACATTTGAGGAAAAAGATGGTTTGTGATACATAGTTCAGAGTTATTGTCAGCTTGGAGATTTAGGCAAGGAGTTAGATTATACAAGCAGGCAAACTGAGCTCCTCTGGGAGGAATAAGAAAGCATGGCTCAGTGGTTGATTGAAGTGGGACCCAGGAAGCACAATTTTTGGAGAATGGGGAGTTGTCCCATTTGTAAGTTGGGCTGTGGAAGCAAGTGTCTCTTTCTTGGAGATTACCCAGGTGATCTTGGGGGTAGTTCCCCAAATACATCTTCCCAAGCTAGACATATTGGTGAACATCTATACTGACTGTAATTTTTCCCTCTAATATTAGGGACCTCCTACTACTGTAAGGAAAAAAAAAGATGATGATCATTCTTTCTACTTTGACTGATAGGGGGTGATGTGCGGTGGGACAAGCAGTTTGAATTCCCTTTTTAGAAATTGAGTGGGTGAAGGGGTTCCTGGAAAAAATCTGGTTCAGGAAGAACAGGTTGTAAATTCACCTGGGGGTAGGCACTTTTATAAGAGAAACAAAAGACATGAATAATGAAATAAGATTAATACAAAATAGCAGTTATAGCATCTGGAGCCTGTCCATGAATATCATGATAGAAATTAATAATTGTTTACCAGGAGGTCGAAGTCCTGAGAAATTGTCCACATAACAAGGCCTTACAAAGTCTAATAAGGCTCCTTTTAGGGAACATAAATCTTTAACATTGTCAGAGTTATCAGGAATGTAAACACAACATTTAGTTAAGTTAGTTAATGTCATCTGATTTTTGTAAAATATCTTTGTTGGTATAACTTCTGTGTTTAGTAAAGATCCCTTTGTTACTTAGAGCTAGATAGTTATACTAGCAAACACTGATTAAGTTTACCTATGTAAGAGGTTAGGAAGATCTGAAGGCCAAAACTGACTAAAAACTTCTGGCTCTGGCAGTTTTTGTTGATAGTTACCAGGCATTGTTGCCTAAGAATCTCTCTTCTGTTGCCTCCATTCTTACTTATTGGGGTGTGTTAACACACGTGCACTTCTTAAATTACATTAAAATATCTGTTGTTTCTTTTTGAAAGCCTAGGAATGACTGTGCTTTTGTTTTAACTATTTTTGCTAGATGTTTAAGTTCAAGCTGATCAAACTGAACTTGCTCCTATCTATTGGTAAGAGTCAGCTGAGTTTTCTTGGTGGACACTCTTGGGGAATTCTTGAGCAGAATTTTAGCTCTGCTAATGCCATTTATGTTAGGATGGGTCATTTGCTGACAATATGGCTTCCTTTGGAAGTTTCCCCCTTTCAATGATGCTCCCCTTTTTGCAGTATGAGCACTCATTGGCTTTCTATTCTCCAGTGGTCTCATTAATCTCCCTATTGGGAGGTTATGTGGCCTGGAATTACAAAGCTCTTTCCCTTTTCCTGGGTTCAGGGTGAGAGCAAGAGCCAAATATTGGTTGTCTTGGCCCCTTTATTTTAACCTAAATTTTAAGCCTTGGCCTTAACCATCCAGCAAGACAGTCTTATCAGTCTTAAACTAAGAGTAGTGGGCTTTAACTTTAAAGTTCATAACTCTACAGTTAATAACTAATTTCTAGTTATACATAATATACTACCTTAATTTAATTTATTTTTTATGTGATATTGAGGATTTAACCCAGTGTCTCATACATGTAAGACAAGCCCTTTACTTCTGAGCCATAACTCCAGCCCTTTTACAGTTAATTTAATCCCTTTTAATTAGTATCTGTCTATAGATGATGGCTTAATATATCAAATTAATTTAGGTTGTGTGTTCTTGAAGTATTATCTCTGCAAAACATTAACAGGCATCAGTTATAATGAATATACAAAGTGAAATTAACAATAGTAAAAACATTTAGCTTGTATATAATTTTGACTTGGCTGAGTTATACATTATATCTCCTATTTGAGATCACAGTAATCTTTTCAATAAAATTAATCTTTGAATATAACTTTAAATCAACCAAAATCTGTCCTACTTTGAAGTCATTCTGACATGCTGTAAGGTGGGAGGCAGAGCCTTAGCTGAGGTAAGGTGAGGCTCTTCACAAATCTTAGGTAAAATGTTCTAAAGCTGATCTTTGTCTCCTTTTCCAGATATCATTTTTTAAAGTTTAAATATATTGTTTCCTGAGTCTGTATGAATGTTTGCTAACTCAGTATGATATTACATATAAAATGTGAATCAAGGAAAAACTGAGAGTTTTTAACTTTCCTTTTGTGTGGAAAAGTGGCAAAATGTTTTATAATATTAACCTTTAAACAGACCAGCCTCTTATATTTTAAAATACCTTTAAATTTCCATATTCCAGTGTAAAAGGTAACATAAGGTTTGGTTACAAAACATCAAATGATATAAATAAATCTCCGCAAAAATCAGTTATCCTTATAAGTTTAAAATTATCATTATAGACAACTTTACTTTGGAGAACACCAGCTAGATAAAATGTTCCTTTAAATCTTTTACCTTAAGGACTTGAATACCTGAAAGGTATGAACACATTTATATGTAAAGAAGAGTAATTTACCACAATTTCATTGATGTTTTCTTATTAACCAAGTCTAGCTTTTAAAGAAAAAATCTAGACTCTGTACTATAGTATAATACTCTAAAAAACCAGTTTCTGTTTAACTACAGATATACAAACTTTAATTTCTCCAAGATTAGTTGTTCTAGAGAACAAAACTTAACAGGCACAATGTACTTGATTTTTTAAAAAGTTTTTGTCATTTTAATATATAAATATATCAGTACATTAATATTTTCCCTAGAGAACAACCTTGAATAGTTTAAATATTTGTGCTACTTATATATCCAACTTAGTTATATATAAACATTGTAATATTTATTCTTTATTTATAGACCTTTATATTACTTAATTAGACCCTTTTATTGTTTACTTAGATGTATTATAATTATACTTTACCAATAAAAACTTTTTTACCTGGAAACATTTTTTTTATTAAATATATTTTTATATTTAGAAACTTTTAATAATTTTTAACCCACTGATCCCTATTTTTGTTTTAAATAACCCTTATAAATTTCTAAATTTAGATAAATTAATCCATTTTAATAAGATAAACTTTTTTGTTATTTACAGTAATCTAATTTACATGCTTTTGAAACCTCTGACTCATTGTGTATAGAATTATACCTGTTGGGACTTTTAAATTTTACAAACCTTGTTCTCGTGGTATAAAAATGTCAATAATGTTTAAGTATTTTATCTTATTGAATTTAAGGAGTTAAGAGTACTTGATATTATATTTAACAGTTAACATTTAAACCTTGTAAACCAATCAGATGTCTCTAACAAACACTTCCATGATTAATTTCATACATGTCAGATCTAATTTACATTTTTCTTAAAAACAAGTTATTAGACAAGTGATTTCAACAGTACTAGTCATCATTTTTTTAAATTTTTATTCTTTTTCTGTTGAAGAAAAATCCTAGAGACAATGAATATTAGACATTTTATAGACATTAACATTTTATTGCCAACTGTTAGACCATCTAGAAACAAAACTTAAAAGACATTTTTACATTTATTTATTTTCCCAATTTAAATTGAACCTTATAAATGATATAAGCTAAAGGTATTTGAATTTATTTTTTTAAATTTTAATTTATGAGCTTATATGTCAATTTTTGGTACCAAGTATCTATAGATATGGCAATACATGTAGACAGACAGTACACCTGTGCACCTACATAAAACAAACAAACAAAAGCCTTGTAGGTAATTTTTTAAAAACCCTATGAGATTGAGAGTTAACCCTTGTAAATTTGCCTTAGAACAAAGTAGAGTATAATCAGAAAAAACATATTAACCTAGACATATTGGACCAAAATTGTATATTTAAAAAATCTAAAATTTAAATGCCTTCCTCGTCTTTGTCCTGAGATTGTTCTGCTCATCAAAGTTTAAAAGAGTTAAGGGAACTCAAACAAATGACAGGGCCTTATTTCTCCCATAGAGGTACTTCCCATAGAGGCAACTCCATTAGTCTCCTTGGGAGAGTCCCCCAGGCTGGGGTCCCATTCTGAACTTTTTTTTTTTCTTTTGGTTTCTTGGATGGTGGCCACAAAATTTTGGCCTGACATTGAAAAATCTTTGGACCATTTTTAATAGTTGGAGTTATTTATGTTTGCAAATACTGAGAGACAAAAGCCAAATTTTCTAGACAAAATTATGCTTTTTGTTATACAATTCAGGAATGATAATTTTATAAAACACTGTACATTTAATCTGTCCTCTATAGGAATTGACATGATGTACCATGTTAACTACCTGGCCCAGTTCCTAAATAAAGGCATTCTCTTGAATGCCTTTTTACTTTTGACCTTTTTGTTTTTCAAGTTCCATTAGCAGCCATTTACATTTAACCATTTTTTTTTAACATTAGAAACAAACTGAGATAAGAATTTAACATAGAACACAAAGGGGACAAACACAAACAAATGAATAGACAAAGACACTGACAAAGACATAAACTAGAGCCAAATTGACCTAGGGAGACCACTTAGGAGACCAGACAGATGTCTTGGCTGATCTCAAGGCTCAGCCTTAGTGGGCACATTCAGCCTGACTAAAAAAATTTCAACCATAAGTCAACTTACCCAGACAGAAACAGAAGGCTTTTCCTTCTAGCACCTTGTGGGATGAAGCTTTGATCCTCATGGAGTGAAGCTGAGAAACATCTCTCAGGAGCTCCCCTCTACTCCCTGGAGGGTCAGGAAACAGCCCAGAGAGGCCAAAATTTAGAATGTGGGTGCTGAGAGAATTAAGAATCTCCATGGAGTGAAGGAGTCCTGATGAAAGAAGAGTGGTTATGAAAACAAAAAGGGCCCATGCACACACACAATACATGGCAAGACATACACAGAACAGGTGAGGCCACATGGGGAGGCCTCCAGTAGGACAGGGTTGATGTCTCATCTTGTCCTGGGACTTGGTATAAATAACTGCATCCAGTCTGACCTTTTTTTCCAGAGGAATCAACTTACCAGGTTTGACAGGCAAGCAGGCAGAAGACTTCTCAGAGTGTCCTAGGATGGACTGGAATCACCATCAGAGTGAGGCTAGAAATGTCTCTCAGGAGCTTCTCTCTACTCCAAGGCCTAAGGTCCAAAGGCCCATTATATTTGGTGTGAGGTTAGGGAAGAAATGAATCCCAGATGAGCCCCCAAATATTATACTTAAACCCATGTCCCAGGGTTTCATAAATTGACTTCCAGATCACTCATGTATAATTGAATCAAGCCTGACCAGGAACATAAAGTCAGTTCCTGTTCAGTCCCAATTGTAAGGGCACTACTTTTAAGCTTGAAAACCATAAAAGAAATGTTTGGGAGTTTAGGCAATGCAAGCAAGCCAAGTTACAGAAGCAGGATATTGCAGTCAGGTGGGATAAAGCTTATCCAATCACAATTAGCCTAGTCACCCCAGTTACAGAAACAGAGCTCCATTACCCTAGTTACAGAAACAATGACCCATTAGATAGTTCCATGTTCTTGAGGATTTCTACATCAAAAGGAAAAACAAATTACCCCCATCATGACCTTTCTATTTGGCATGGCTGTTTTACAAAGTGGAGTAACTAAACAAAATGGAGTCATTCTGGCGTGACTATCATAGTACAACATATCTCTGAAGCATATTCATTTGGCTTCACTACAGTTGTTTCCTTTATCATTAACTATTTCCTCCTCCTTTCTCCCAATATTTAGAACTTTAAATAAAAATTACCAGAAACTATCTTTTTCATGACACATCACAGTTATATGCCAAATATATATATATATTGCCGCAGTCTGGCTGGGCACAATCAGGAGCCACTTGTCAAAAGCAACTAACTTTATTTTTAGAACCACACACGCCAAACAAAACAGCCTCCCAGGAAAAATCCTCAGAGCCTCAACTGCCACCACCGGCTTTCCACAAGCCTCTCTCTCCCACACAAGCCTCTTTCCACCTCCCACAATCCTCCTGCTCTTGAGGCCGATTGGCTGGGTCACGTGGGCGGAGCCAAAAAAGTCCCCCAATGAGCAGCTCCGTGGTCTGAAAGGGCAGGGAAACAGTCCAATGAGCATCACCGCAGAGGAGCCAATCAGCTAGATGTTGCTGGG
>NW_026000327.1:29819-45767 GCF_001458135.2 Marmota marmota marmota
AAATGTGGCATTTATACACAATGGAGTATTACTCTGCATTAAAAAATTACAAAATCATAGAATTTGCAGGGAAATGGATGGCATTAGAGCAGATTATGCTAAGTGAAGCTAGCCAATCCCTAAAAAACAAATGCCAAATGTCTTCTTTGATATAAGGAGTGTAACTAAGAACAGAGTAGGGACGAAGAGCAGGAGAAGAAGATTAACATTAAACAGAGACATGAGGTGGTAGGGAAAGGGAGAGAGAAAGGAAATTGCATGGAAATGGAAGGAGACCCTCAGGGTTAAACAAAATTTCATACAAGAGGAAGTGAGGGGAAAGGGAAAAATAATACAAGGGGGAGAAATGAATGACAGTAGAGGGGGTAGAGAGAGAAGAGGGGAGCGGAGGGGAGGGGAGGGGGAATAGTAGAGGATAGGAAAGGCAGCAGAATACAACAGACACTAGTATGGCAATATGTAAATCAGTGGATGTGTAACTGATGTGATTCTGCAATCTGTATATGGGGTAAAAATGGGAGTTCATAACCCACTTGAATCAAAATTTGAAATATGATATATCAAGAACTATGTAATGTTTTGAACAACCAACAATAAAAATTAAAAAAAAAGATCCATTTACATGTATTTACCAAACAACAATAACAATGAAAACAAAAGCCTTCATTTCAATAATAAATACATAAACTGATTGATAATGTAAAAATGGAGATAATATCTTGACCATATGAATTCAAATTAAGCAGGAGTTCTTTCCTTATTCTGTCTGTTCTCCCTTCCTGTCAATCTCTTTCATCTAGTCCACTGATCTTTCTTTTATATTGGTGGAATACTCCACTGCCACCTGTTTCCCCTTTCTATCTTATTTTTAGCTTCTTATTTTGGACTAGGTTTCACATATCAGAGAAGATATTTGACTTCAAATTTGGGGGGTCTGGCTTAGCATAATAGTCTCCAGGTTTATCCATCTACCACCAAATGTCAAAATTTCATTCTTATTCATGGCTGAGTAATTGTGTCTATAATCACCACATTTTCTTTATCTATTTATCTGGGGAAGGATACATAAGTCATAGCTAATCATAGCATAGCTAATGTGGATTATGCTGCTATAAATATTGATGTAGCTGTATCCCTATAATAAGCTTACTTGAGATATTTTGGATATATACTTGGGAATGGAAGAGATTTTTCAAATTGTGGTTTTATTTCTAATTATTGAAATAAAATATCCTGCTTTCTGGAGTGGTTACACTATTTAAGAATCCTATCAACATTACATGAGTGTACCCTCTCCCCAACTTCCTCTCCAGTATTTAATATTAAATATCAACATAGTTTTGATTGGCATTTACTTTAATTGCTAAAGATGTTAAACAATTTTTCATAGGTTTGTTGGCCTTTTTCATTTCTTCTTTTATGAAATATCTATTTCTTTTGCCCATTTATTAATTGGGTTATTTCTTTCTATGTTAAATTTTTTAAGTTTTTCATACTTTCTGGATATTGATTGTGTGAGGAAAAGATAGCAAATATTTTCTTCAATTTTTTAGATTTTATCTTTACACTATTTATATTTCTTTTGCTATGAAGAAACTTTAACTTGATGTTATTTTTTTATTCAGTCTTGATTTTATTTCTGTGCTCAGGAATCCTGGGAATGGAGTTCAGTTCTGTACTGACATGTTGAAGTTTTTGTCTACATTTTCTTTTAGAAGTTAAAGAGTTTCTGATCTAATTCATAAGTTTTGAGTCAAGTTTACTTTTGTACAAATGAATTTCTAGTTTTTCTGCACCATTTGTTTAAAACACTGTCTTTTTTTCAATGTATGTTTTTGTTGCCTTTCTCTACTGTCAGAATGCTGTTTTTATTTTATTTACTACATACATCACATAGAGGAGTGCATTACATTCATAATTTTTTTGCATTGCAGTTCTTAGTACACCTTTATACCACAATTTATCAAATCTATTTGTAGACAATGTATGTTGACACCAAATTCTCATCTTCATACGTGAATTTTATATAATGATGACCATCTCCTTCCACTATGCTTGCTATTCCCATTCTCCCTCCCTTTCTCTCCCACCTCTATTTCCTATCTAGAGGTAATCTTTCTCCCTTGCTTTCCCTCCCAACCCTATTTTGAGTCACCTCTCTTATATAAGAGAAGACATTTAGCATTTTTTTTTTTTGATTGGCTAACTTCACTTAGCATAATCTGCCCTAATGCCATCCATTTCCCTGCAAATGCCATGATCTTATTATTTTTTAGCGCTGCATAATATTTCATTGTGTATAAAGGCCACATTTTTAATCCATTCATCCATTGAAGGATGAATGGCTTCACAGTTTAGCTATTGTGAATTGTGCTGTTATAAATATTGATGTGGCTGTGTCCCTGTAGTATGCAGTTTTTAGGTCCTTTGGGTGTAGTCCGAGAAGAGAAATAGCTGGGTCAAATGGTGGTTCCATTCCAGCTTTCCAAGGAATCTCCATACTGCTTTCCATATTGGCTGCACTAATTTGCAGTCCCACCAGCAGTGTAAAAGTGTACCTATTTCCCCACATCCTCGCCAACACTGTTGTTGTTTGTCTTCATCATGGCTGCCATTCTTACTGGGGTGAGATGGTATTTTAGAGTAGTTTTAATGTGCATTTCTCTGATTGCTAGAGATACTGAGCATTTTTTTTGTATATTTGTTGATTGATTGTGTATCCTCTTCTGAGAAGTGTCTGTTTACGTCCTTGGCCCATTTATTGATTGGATTATTTGACTTTTTTTGGTGCTTATCTTGTTGAGCTCTTTATATACCTAGAGATTAGAGCTCTGTCTAATGTGTGAGAGGTAAAAATTTGCTCCCAGGATGTAGGATCTCTATTCACCTCACAGATTATTTCTTTTGCTGAGAAGAAACTTTTTAGTTTGAATCCATCCCATTTTGTTGAGAGCCACAGCTGAAGGGGCCCCAGCAAACTTCCAGCTGCCAGCTGATGATTGGCTCACAGCGCCCCAGCAAACTTCTAGCTGCCAACTGATTGGCTCCTCTGCGGTGATGCTCATTGGGCTGTTTCCCTGCCCTTTCAGACCATGGAGCTGCTCATTGGGGGACTTTTTTGGCTCTGCCCACGTGACCCAGCCAATCAGCCTCAAGAGCAGGAGGAGTGGGGGAGATGGAGAGGCTTGTGGGAAGCCGGTGGTGGCAGTTGGGCTCTGAAGGTTTTTCCTGAGGAGCTGTTTTGTTTGGCGTGTGTGGTTCTAAAAATAAAGTTTTTTTCTTTTGACAAGTGGCTCCTGAATTGTGCCCAGCCACACTGAGGCACCATTTGTTGATTCTTGATTTTAATTCTTGTGCTATAGGAGTCTTATTAAGGAAGTTGGGGCCTAAACTCATATGATGAAAATTAGGACTTACTTTTTTTTTCTATTAGATGCAAAGTCTCTGGTCTAATTCCTAGGTCCTTGGTCCATTTTGAGTTAACTTTTGTGCAAGGTGAGAGATAGGGATTCAATTTCATTTTATTGCATATGGCTTTCCAGTTTTCTCAGCACCATTTGTTGAAGATACTATCTTTCTTCAGTGCATGCTTTTGGGACCTTTGTCTAATATAATATAATATAATGCTGTTTTTGTTACTATTGCTTTGTAGTATAGTTTAAGTTCTGGTATAGCGATACCACCTGTTTTACTCTTCCTGCTTAGAATTGCTTTATTTATTCTGGTCTCTTATTCTTCCAGATCGTGACTCTTTTTTTTGTCTGTATCTTCCTGTATCTCTCCATTTTGAATCTGACTAACCAAAATCCAACTGGAGCTATTTTCTCTCTGGAACATGCCCCTTGGTGCTCCTCTAAGCTGCTGGGTCTGACCAGCTCAGCAGAAATTCAACTTTTGGTTTTAGTTTTTTTCCCCTGAGGCTGCTTGTCTGTGGTTTGTAAGCTGCAGACTGAGCAAAAATTGACTCCCTCCTCAGTCCTGCCACAGAAAGAGAGAACCCCTTGGAAGGTGTCAGGACATTTGTCCTATTCCAAACCTCTAACAGCTCTCTGAAGCCTTTTCAGCATGTCCTTGGGGGACCTATTTCCTGTTCTAGGTCATCAAAAAGACATATTTCTAAAGTGGTCCAGACCTTCTGAACACTCTCTATTGTATTTTTAGACAGCTTGGCAGAGAGGCAGACTTTATATAATTTTCTACCTAGCCTTTCCCAAGTACGTAAATCCAGTTAATCTTGCTGACAAAACCACAGGCATGTCTCACTAACTGTTTTCAGGAACTGAGCTAGCTGGGCCCTTCTGACTTGTTTTCCACTCTGGTTGATTACTATCTCCAGAGTTGTTAAATACATTTCTTTATCTGAAGACATGGAACTGCACATGATAATTCTTTAACATCCCTGGCTCTGAAACTGTCTGCTTCCTCTGTGATCCCCTAAAGAATCAGTTTTATCAAGGGACACAGACCTTTTATAAAACATTATGCAGAATGGTGGCCTATTAAATCCTGTAAGAATGGTAAGAACACAGTCTGTAAAGACAACAATGAGTATCATGAGACATTTTTGCAGGTATATAACAATTTTAGCCAAGAGAATCCAGATATTATAATAGGTTTTAACAGTCAAGGAGTCTAACAGTCAAGGAGTCTAAATTCCCCATGGCTGGGGAACAACAGGACAATGTTATTATTAAGACCAAAGCATTTACAGAGTTTTGTGTGAGTTTAGCAATCAAAGCAGTAACTAAGTTTTCTGGAGTGCATTCTCACCCCATTTGAGCCAGCAGCTATTGAGCTAAGGCTGTTAATGATTTTATGTCCCCCCAAGTCACTGGAAGTCTAGTATCTTGGGATCCTCTTTTGATGTACCTTTTAATGTTTCCTCTCTTTTGAGGAGACTCATCATTGTCCTTTTGTTTGGTGGGACTTTTCTCATCCAGGATCAAACAGACTTGATGATCAGGTTTTGATGCCAGCTCATGATTGGCAGGTCTCACACACTGAGATGGAATATGAACAGGATGTGTTGGTGTAAGCATAGCAGTCTATCCCTTTTCCCATGTGATCAGAGGCATGGGGTCTTGTCATCCTGGGTAAGGTGGGACCCTATATTTTACATAAATTTTTTGGTAATGGCTGTTTGGGAATAAAATGTGTATCCAAAGCAGATGGCCAATTATGAGTAATAACTTTGTATTGTATGTTGTTCATTATCTGTAATTAAAACAACATTTATGCATTATTAATATGAGAGCTGCTAAGNAGAGTTTTTTTTTTTTTTTTTTGTGAGTTTAGCAATTAAATCAGTAACTAAGTTGTTTTTTTTTTTAAATTTGTTTTAATTAGTTATACATGACAGTGGAATGCATTTATGCACTTTGATATATCATACATGGATGGAATATAATTTCTCATTATATATATATAATATAGTATATAATATATATATAATAAATACAATATTGTATGTATAATAATGTCTATTTCATTCTAATATCTTTCCTATCCCCACATCCCCTCTTCTCCCCTCCCATCACTTCCCTCTACCTAATCTAAGGTAACACTATTCTTCCATAGTGCCCCCCACCTTATTGTGAATTAGTATCTGCATATTAGAGAAAACATTCAGCCTTTGGTTTTGTGGGATTGATTTATTTGCTTAGCATGATATTCTCCAAATCCAACCATTTACTGGCAAATTTCATAATTTTACTTTCTTTAAAACTGAGCAACATGGCATTGAGTACATATACACAATTTTTTTTATCCATTCATCTATTGAGGGACACCTAGTTTGTTCCATAGTCTACCTATTGTGAATTAAGCTGCTATAAACATTGATATTGCTGATTTTCAGGCCCAGAGTCTTTCCTGTTGCTGTTAAAACCCAGGAAGCTCATTCTGATAAAAATCCCAAGTGGTCATAGGTGTTGAGAGCCTGGAGCCACGGGGCCCACGTGGGGCACTAAGAGGGGCTACTGGGTTCACCTGCAGCGGCGACCTGGGAGAGGAAGGGACAGGATGGAGGCAGAGGAGGCGAGCCCTGTGCCTGTCTTCCTTGAGCCATCATGGAATTGGTCCCTGGTCTCGGCTGCCTGGCCTCTCCTGCCACAGGGAGCCAGGTCGCCTCTGCTTCGGGGTGCTGGGCTGCGGCTGGGCGTTGGTGGCCACAGCTGCACCCCGGTGAATGCGCATGAGCAGCTTTGGGTCTCACACCATGCAAGAGGGAGCTGTGAGCCTGCAGCTGCTCAGACGCAGCACTTCGGGAGAACTGGGGCCAGGAATTGGCACTTCCTCTTCCCTGCCTGTTGAGAGCCGCAGCCAAGTCGGGATGGCGCCTGGCGTTTTGCCAGGGTGGAGTTAGTGGAGTTCCTGAGTTCTGGTGGAGCTCTTATGGAATTCCTAGAAAGTTCACCTTGGTGGAGTTGGAGGGTACAGTTCCAGTTGAGTGCTAGAGGAAGTGCCAGAGTTGGCGGTTGAGCTCTAGGATGGGGTGGTGCAGTGAGAATCATCGGTGCTAAAAATAAAGTTCGTTGCTGCTTGACAAGTGGAATTGTGCCCAGCCAGACTGCCGCACATAGGAAAATATTTTGGGTAAAGACAAGGTTGCTAGGTAATGTGCGTGGCTGAAAAAGCTAGGACAGCAGAATCTTGGTCACTTTTTTTTCCCTTATTCCCATTTTGATATTATCTGGAGCTGGATATGTGAAGTTGTGTTTGACAGCCTAGGCTGGATTTCCTGGGTAGGGATCCAAAAGTGGTCTTCATTATCTATAAAAACATACACACAACTTTTGCCTTGGGTTATATTCTTACCAGAATTCCAAATGTTAGTAAGATCATCCTGATACCAAATCGGTGTGTCTAAATGTTTCCCTTCTTCTGTCAAAAAATATTTATCTGTCCGAGTCATAATGTCTCCTTAAGGTAAACTTATAAAGTTTATTGTAAATAAAGCCAATGCACTATTACCATTAATTTTTTAAAACTATTTGTTTATGGATAATATCAAGTATAGGATCAGATAATTTCCCCCTTTTTGATTTTTAAAATTTGGAGTTTTAAAGTTCAATTAGCTCTTTCAGTAATAGCTTGACCTTGAGGGTTGTAGGGTATACCAGTACAATATTGCAGGTCTTTAAAATAGTTTAAAATTTATGAGAAGCATACACAAGAGCATTATCAGTTTTAATAATAGAGGGAATTTTCATAGCAGCCAAACATTCAGTTAAATATAGGAATACATGTTGAACAGTTTCTCCATTGTGTGGAGAAGGCTATATAAAGCCAGAATAGGTATGTACACATACAAAAAGGTAAGCATATTGTTTTAGAGAAGGCAAATGTGTTACGTTCATCTGCCACATGGCATTAGGCTCCATTCTTCATGGATTTGTTCCTTGGAGGACAGGTCTTTTCTTCAGAGCTTGGTATACCTTAGTCCAAGACCTCCTAGCCTTAAGAATCTAGCTTGAGAAATCAGCTGATGCCTAAATTGTTTCCTTCTAAATGTTATTTGACTTTTTTCTCTGGCAGTCTTTAGAAATATACCCTTATTCTGTATATTAGGCAACTTTATAATAATATGTCTTTAATTTTATAATAATAATAACTTTATAATAATATAAAAAATCCAATGATTTTTTAAAAAATTTGATTTATTGATTCCTTTAGTTCCAGAATTTCTGCTTTTCTCCCCAGAATCTCTCTGTCTTTATTGAAGTGATCTTTTTCTTTCTCTATTTTCTCCCTTGCACTGTTCTTTATCTCACCAATCAATGTAGATATGAACATTCTAACATATTCTTCACTGCCATGTTGAATTCCATTTTTAGATATTTTGGTTTGAGGCCATTTATTCTCTTGATGTTTCATGTTTATTTGTATGTCTACCCACCTAACAATTGATGTTGAGGCACTAGATTTTCTGCCTTGTGAAATTATACTATTTCTGAAGGTTTCTGATTATTCAGAGTTTAGAGAGATGGATACTAATAACAAGTGGTACAAACCATTTGCAGCAGCATTAAACCAAATATATCTTGCAATGAAATCTACAATATTGATTGTTCCAATGCTCACAAATGGTGTGTCATCAATTGCCCAAAGTAAAAATAGTAAGTTTATAAAAGGCTTGACAATTTCCTGTGAGGACCAGAGTTAGAACAAAAGTGATGTAAGAGGTAATGATATTGAGAAGAGGAGCATAAAAGGAGGTAAAAAATTAAAGGAGGAGAGGAAGAAAGAACAATAGAGATTGTCAGTTCTTGTTGAAAAAGTGAGAGAACCAAGGGAAACAAACAGATATGAGAAAAAAATATAAAAAATAAGAGTAAGATAGAATTTTTTTTAAAAGAAAAGAAATATGAAAGAAAAATGTGAGAAAAAAGTTTACAAGAACAAAATTGATATATGCTGATAAAACATCTTAGTTTGCATAATACTGATCCATGAAAGATAACTGTCTTCCAATAAAATGGTCAAAGAAAAAAAATAGGATATTGAGTATATAAAAGTATCAAGTTAAAGATAGAGTTTTTTAAATTAAAAAAAAACCCTTAACACTGAAAAACAAACAATCTAATCAGTAAATAGGCAAAGAAACTGAATAGACAATTCACAGAAGAAGAAATACAAATGATCAACAAAAATATGAATGGATGTTCAACATCTCTAGCAATTAGACAAATGCAAACCAAAACTACAGTGAGATTTTTGTCTCACTCTAGTCAAAATGGCATCACCAAGAATACAAACAACAATAAATGTTGTTTGTATATAAAAATGTACATTCATATATTACTGGTGGGGCTGCAAATAGGTGCAATCACAGTATGGAGATACCTAAGAACTTGAAATGCAACCACCATTTGACCCAGTCATTCTACTTCTTGGTTTATGCTCCCAAACCATAAAATCAGCCAACTACAGTAATGTGGTCATATCAATGTTTACAGCAGCTCAATTCACAGTTGACAAACTATGGGACCAACCTAGGTGTCCTTCAAAAGATGAGTCAATAAAGAAACTGTTATAGATACACAATGAACTATTACTTAACCTTACCGAAGAATAAAATAATGGCATTTGCCAAATATGGATGAACTGGAGAACATGATGCCAAGCAAAATAAGCCAATGAATCAAAGAACAAAAGGCCAATATTTTCTCTGATATGTGGATATAATACACAATGTGTGTTTGGGGAAGTAATGGTATTTTGGATTAAACAGAGTGGAGTGAAGAAAAGCAAGAATGGATGGGGGACCTGGGAGAATGAATGATAGTATAATAAATCAGACATTATTACCCTATGTGCATATATGAGTACAAGACCTGTATAATTCTACATCATATACAACCAGAAGAATAAGAATTTATACTCCATTTATGTATGATGTCAAAATTTATTCTACTGTATAACCAATTAAAAAATTAAAAATAAATAAATAAAAGAGTTCTTTAAGAGGAAAAGAAGAGGAAAGGGGTGGTAGAAAATGCTTTGTAGATTCAAACAATGAGTGATGTATGCAGATGTAATGTAGGATGTGTTTTTAAAACAAAAAATATAAAAATAGAAGAAAAGGAATTAAAAGAAGAATGTCAGAGAGCATACAATAGAATTTGGCTGTTGGTAAAAAATGACACAGAAACTATAAAAGAGATTTGTGAAAAAAACTATAAAATATCTGTCAATAGAAAATCAATTCAAAATATACTAATCATAGATATAGGCTTCAAAAAAAAAAAAAAACCAAAAAACAACCAAACAAAATAACTAATACAGAGCATGAAAAATAGCTACCTTCAAGAAATGTTGAAAACTAAATAAAAAACCAAAAAGCAACAGTAATAAAAACCCCAAATGGATGCCTATGTTTACAAATGTATAAATGTTTATTTTTTTCAATCAGTTTACATTCAAAAACAAAACCAAAAAATTCCAAAATATAAAAAAAACAAAACAGAAAAATAGTCAATGGAAGTTTTTGTTTGTTGTTTGTGCCAAACAACACAACAAAAAAAACTCAGGTTTTCTTCTCAGTTGGATAATGTGAAGAGCTATGGAAAATGTCAACAGCTTGACTTCCTGTGTTTTGTTGCCTTTGGATCCTGTGGAATGAATTGCTAAAAATGAAGCTTAGAGGGGTGGGAATTTGGTCTGTTATTATACCAGGTGTTTTATCTGGTGGGAAGTTTTGTGTTGTTAATGAATCAATGTGCTTCTAGGAGTGTATCCACTACTTTCATCAGGCCACTACTCCATTCTTCTATCTATCCTTCTGCTCTGTTTTGAGGGCTTCCTGTGCTTTTGTGTTTTAATTTTTTTTCTCTCAAAGGGGTATTTTGAGCACCGAGCTTAATGGAGTTCTTC
The DNA here is from genome assembly GCF_001458135.2 of Marmota marmota marmota. Lineage (NCBI taxonomy): Eukaryota > Metazoa > Chordata > Mammalia > Rodentia > Sciuridae > Marmota > Marmota marmota. The sequence continues at coordinate 40,194 of NW_026000327.1, forward strand.
TCTGCCCTAGGTTCTGTGTGCTGCTGGCAGCATGTTCAATATCTGTGTGTGGGGGAGTGTACCAATGAAAAGAAAATAAAAATGACACACAGAGACAAGATGCAAATGCAGGAAGTATGGCAGAATGGCCAAGCTATCAGATCTATATGACATTATTCCTAGGAGCATCATTCCCAGGAGCTGCTGTATCAATAGGTTACTTTAGGTCATTGGCATGATTACTACATATTGTTCATTGTATTATGAGGCAGATTATAGACTTAGCATCATTATGTTGCTTATTTCTCAGATACATGCTAAATTGCAATGTGCAATGTTAGAAGTATTGTGTAGCTCTCAAAAATATCCATTTTATAAAATTACTGATATGAGGACAGGTTTAGGCTCAGTGAAACATTGCGGTTGAGTAAGGAAATTTCCTTCATTCCCAGGATCTGTGTGTTGCAATAACCTGTGTAGCTAAACTAGCAGATTCCCACAAGAGAAGATGGGAGATTTGAAGAGATAAAGAATTAACACACACAGATTTTGAACATAAAGTTGAGATCAGATGGAGCACTGCTCTCTGATAGAAAAGCATGTCTAAAGAATTACACCAGCAATCCTTATCATATATGCCTCTAGATCAGGTTAAAGAATATGCAAGCATTATTCTTTGTATTCATGAAAGTTAGAGTTAAATGTATGCAGCAATTTCTTCTGTTACTATCTACAGTTGAAGTATGCAAAGTTAGGAGCATTGGGCAGCTCTCAAGAAAGCCCATTGTTTAAAGTTACTAATTTGTGGGTAGAATTAGAAGCAGTGGAACTGGTGAAACATTGTGGTTATCTTAGCAAGGAAATTCCTTAATTCCCATGAGCTGCTGTGCGTAAGAATAAAGTCAAGGCTGATAAGACTCTAGCATGAAGGACATTTTCATAGAAACCGGTCATCCTATGCCTTTGCACAAAACCTCTCCTAGCCACCAACTATGCCACAGCTATGAAGTCATCCGGGACCCCAATCTCAGACACTGGTCTCCCAGTCACTGTCACTGCTTTCCACAGTGTGCCTGAGATCAAGGTCAAGGCTGATAAGACTCTAGTGGCATTAGCAAAGATAGCAGCTAGACATAGAACATGTATTAGATAACTTACTAGCTCCTAGAAACTGCAGAGCATTCTAAGTGTGGGAAATTGAGTGCCAGTTTCCCCCCTTGTATATTTCCACTGATAGAATCCCTACAGCTCCCCCTTTATGTTTTGTATGACATTTTGGATAAATATCATTTGTTTTATCTTTAATATTGGAGGAGGCAAAAAGTAGGGAAGGCATTGAAAGTAACACGCATGACATAACAATCCCAGTATTAGTAAAGACCCACCTATGAACAAGGAGTCTTGATTTTTTTTTATTTCCCATAGTTGGGGTACAATAGTAGTCACATTGTGATAAGGATCAAAACATTTACAGAGTTTTGTGTAAGTTAGCAAACAAAGTGGTGACCAAATTTTTTAGAGTGCATTCTAATCCCATTTGAGCCAGCAGCTATTGAACTGAAGCTGTTAATGATTTTATATTTTCCCAAATCATGAGAAGATAGCCTTCTTATAGTTTTTTTTTCTCTTTGAGGATGGTGATTATCTTTTGGTTCACTGGAATCCTCCTCATCCAGGGTCAAAGGAACTTGGAATAAGATGGTGAAGTTCCTAATATCAACTCATAATTAGCAGTTCTCATGCATTGAGCTGGAGTCCAAACAGGACCTGTTGTTGTAAGAATAGCAGTCTATCCTATTCTCCATGTGATAAGTGGTCTTGTCATCCTGGGTCTGGTGAACTCCTATATTTTATATAAATTTTTGGTAATGGCTGCTTGAAAATAGAATGTTTATTCCAAGCAGATAACCAATTGTGAGTATTAACTTTGTATTGCATGTTGAGTGCATTAAATGTAAATAAAACAATATTTAAAGCATTATTAATGTGAGAGAGGCTGAGTCTCCTGTTTTTTGTTTTAAAAAGCATGTTTTAAGAGTACCACGTGCTCCTTCAAAGTCTGCCTGGTAAGATTATGAAGAATTTTATGACTTAAAGTTATATTTTATTGATTATATATATATATTTTTAAAGTATGAGATGTATATGCATGAGCATTATCTGTTTTTAAAAGAGCAGGCTTGCCAATAGTGGCAAAGTAAAGTAATAAATAAGAAATGCAAGAAAATACTTTTTTTTAAACCTGTGGGCACTATCCCTATTAAACAAAGATTGAGTATCAGTGAAAACATGAAGAAAGGAACAAAAATGAAAGGAGGGAAATGGGTAACATCCATTTGTGAAAGTGTATTAGACAGTAGGCTACATGAATTTATAGATTTCCACATAGGAACCTGAAAAAGTGTACAGTGAGAATAACTATTGACTATAGCATGAACTGGTTGAGAAGAGATGAAATGCATTTTTGTTAGTGAGCAAGAATTTTGATGAATAAATCCAGAAGATTTTATAGCATCTGAAAATAAAGGATAAAAGGATCTCATAACTTTATATGTATGAGTGTCATCCTCTAAGAGGTCCAGGAATTTTGGTGTGGCTGCATATAGGAGCAAGGATGATTAGAAGACATACAATGCTGCAAAAGAGTTTAAATGGTTAAAAAAAGAGAGATAGTAAGCTAGAGTCTAAATTATGGCATAACACAACTATAAAAATATAAGAAACAAATTTAGTTATATATTGAGAATCTGTAATATTGTTTGAAGTAGTAGAAAATAATCTCAGCATCAGAAATGGCTAATTCAGCTTTTTGTAGAAGATTTGAGGCAGAATACAGTAATTATTTTATTTATCATTAATAAAAACAGACATTAATCTTCTTTGTTTAGTTCCACCAGTGTATTTGTTAACTCATGTACAAGAGAAATGTAAAAATTAAGGAAAAGGAGGAATGTAAAACCTGATATAACAAATAGAATTTGCTATCAAGAGGCATGTGAAAAGCAATTGGTGCTAAAAACCTGTAAATATAACTTCATAATAGAGAGAGAACTGTAAGTAAGTATTGGAGATTTAAAGTTTTAAGTAAGATATAAAGATATATAAGTAAGATATAAAACATGAATGTGTATGCCTGTTAAGGATAAAATTCTAGGATAAAATTAATTATTCTCAATTAATTGAGCATGCATGTTAGTAAAAGGCAAAATATTACAGCCTGAAAAATGAGGACAATATAATTACATATGTGTGTGTGTGTGTGTGTGTGTGTCTGTGTGTGTGTCTGTGTGTGTGTCTGTGTGTGTGTATTTTTCAGTTATAATAGTAACTACTGCTACAAAATTATAAGGTGTTTTAATAAAAACTATCAATAATAATGGCATTCTAGATATTGAAAATTGATCCACCATTTTTGTTGATAATCCTTTTTATTTCTTTGTAAAGCCTGTTTTAAAGAAGTTAGATAAAGAAAGGAGAGAGGGTCTTTTTTTTTAACAATTGGAAAAAAAAAAGGAGAGATAAGTTGGGTATCATTTGTATTTTTTATTTATTTTTTAAGAAATTACACTTATAAAGATTAATTTCATTTATGTTAAATGTAATTAATCTATTTTAATTGTAAGATAAATATATCAGAAAAACATGATTAATAGAATTAATTATTTCTTTTTTGTATAAAAATTTTTAGAAGTAATGGATATTATATTTTAGATATTTTTTAGAAATCAAAACTTTATTATTTGTTCACCTAGAAAAACCTATGAGTCAGAACTTTAAAGACATCTATATATTTATTTAATTATTTGATTTGAATTAAATTTTTTGATCCCTTTGAGTGCTCATTTGTTTAAATGCCAATTTAATACCAAGAATACAACATATAGACACTGAACAGGCTTGTATAATTGGAAATGTCAGGTTCAAAATTCAAACAGCCAGGAGATCCAACATGGTGGTGGGCGCGGAGAGATCAAGTCTCTGACCTCTTCAGCTGCGCAGGTATAGGGAGTCATAAATCGTCTAAATGCTGTTTGCTCAAGATCACTAGGCAATTCTGAGCTGACGTGGATCTGGGGTGAACAGTCTGGGCCTCTCAGAACACACACCGAGTCCGGATTGGCTGAATTCAAGCTCTCGTTTGCCTACTTCTAGCAGACAAACTGCTGTGACTCAGCACTAAATAATCCCGCTGAAACAACTGGTCAGCCCTTCTGATCCTACGGAGGTTAACGCCAACCGAGCCTTCATAGGCAGTGGCCACAGGATTGAAACGGGGCTTGGGAGAGACAATCAGGACCCACCCATTGCATTAGTCACCCGGCAAAGGGAACAAACTGTCACCATTTGCATGGGATACCACCATGGCAGAGAACTAATGTCACCAGAATGCGGCGGAGGAGATAACTTCCGGCTACAGCTCCCTCCAGTGCTGACAACTGAGGTCTCTTGCACCAGCTACCAGGGGCGTGGCTACCGGAGAGCAAGCAAAATTCGCTGAGGGTTCTAAGCCCCAAGCTCTACAAACTTAGGGTCTGAGGGAATGGCAAACAGGGAGAGTGTGCCCAGTCATTCATGAAAACAGGGGTCCCAGGAGCAGCAGACCTGGCGTGTAGCCAGTATTGTGGTGAGCGTCACAGGTGAGTGGGGCCTGGCTTGAGGAAAAGTAGGGAAGTGACTAGACACAGGAGAAGGCCCTAGGTACTCAGGATTGGAGACCCACCCAGTCTGGGAGGAGGAGCTGCTGCACAGTGATTGGTTCCCGTGTATTGAGAGGAGAAGCTTGGCCTGGTGGGCACAGCTCCACCTACTGGAAGAGAAGTTAATCAAACTCTAAGACTGCATTTATTAATTTTTTTTTAAATTTGGGGTTTTTTTTAATTTTCATTTTTTGTTGTTTTTTAAATTTAAATTTAAATTTTTAAATTTAAAAAAATTTTTTTTTCTTTTCTAATTTTTTCTTTTGTCTTTTCATTTCTTTTCAATTTTCTTATTCCCCCTTCCTTGAATTCTACCTGCTTACTCGCATTCTCTTTAGTGACTTCTTCCCTTCCCTTCTAATATCTTTCCTCCCAAGCATCAAATAAATTTATAGGAGTAAACAGTAACTCAGCAGTCAAACAGAACAAGAAGTAACATGAGCAACATGAAAAAGCAAGGAAGAAAAGGAGTACAAACAATGCAGGACAGCCTAAATATTCAGGAGGACCTAGAGTCATCAAAAAATGGTCAAATAAAGAACTCAAGGAATACCTTAGACAGATGGAATGGAACCTTAAAAAGGATATGAGACAGCAAATCCAAACAGTGAAAGAACACATTGAAAATGAATTACATAAACAGATAAAAGAAGAAGTTAAGGATCTTTACCAGGAGATAGAGATTATAAAAAAAAAATCAAACAATAATTCTAGAAATGAAAGAAACGATAAACCAAATCAAAAACTCAATTGAGAGTATCACTAACAGAGTGGAGCAAGTAGAAGCCAGAACGTCAGATAATGAAGACAAAATATATCATCTTGAAAAGAGTCTAGCCAACTCAGAAAGGCTGGTAAAAAATCACGAGAAAAACATCCAAGAGATATGGGATAACAT
>NW_026000327.1:47221-56334 GCF_001458135.2 Marmota marmota marmota
CATATAAGAGGTTGTGAGGGGAATGGGAAAATAAACAAGGAGAGAAATGAATTACAGTAGATGGGGTAAAGAGAGAAGATGGGAGGGGAGGGGAGGGGAGATAGTAGAGGATAGGAAAGGTAGCAGAATACAACAGTTACTAAAAGAGCATTAAGTAAAAATGTGGATGTGTAACCGATGTGATTCTGCAATCTTTATTTGGGGTAAAATTGGGAGTTCAAAACCCACTTGAATCAAATGTATGAAATATGATATGTCAAGAGCTTTGTAATGTTTTGAACAACCAATTAAAAAAAAAGGAAAAAAAAAAGAAAACTAAAAATGTGAGAGAATTAAAATTTAACTAAACATTAGAAACAAATCAAAATGAAAAAAATTAATATTATCTCTACAATATCTCTGAATGTAATGGTCTTAATTTCCTAATTAAAAGACATAGACTGGGCCAGGCATGGTAGGGCACTCCTGTAGTTCCAGCAGCTTGGGAGGCTGAGGCATGAGAATGGCAAGTTCAAAGCCAGCCTCAGCAACTGCAAGGCCCCAAGCAACTCAGTGAGACCGTGTCTCTAAATAAAATACAAAGTAGGTCTGGGGATTTGGCTCAGTGTTTGAGGGCACCTGATGTCAATCCCCAGTACAAAAAAAAATGACTAGGAGCAGTCTCTTCAAAACACAGAAAGGACACAGTGAGTGAAAAACAGACTTGAGAAGTGGGTGATAAAATAAATCATCTAAAATTCTATATCAATAGTTTGAAAACTGAAGAGACTGGAAAATAGATTACCAGAATAGAAAATGAGCACAGGGTACCCTAAGCCACCAAAAAATGGTGAATGAGAAGGAGGAAGAGGCATCAAAGCTTTCCCACTTAAAAATGGTGTACAAAGACAAAATTTTAAGCACAAAAGAAACAGAAAACTCCTTTAAGATGTTTAAGATGCACAAACAAGCAGGTGTGGTGGCTTATGTCTCTAATTGCCTATAATCTCAACAACTCGGGAGGATGAGGCAGGAGGATCATGAGTTCAAAGCCAGCTTCAGCAAAAGTTAGGCATTAATCAACTCAGTGAGACCCTGTCCCTAAATAAAATAAAAAATAGTGCTGGGGATGTTGTGAAGTGGTCCAGTGCCCCTGAGTTCAAGCCCCAATATCAAAACAAACAAACAAACAAAAAACCCACAACAGCCTTAAAAAAATTGTGAAAAGAAAACTAAGCCGGGGATTCACAGCCATTTTGTGGCTCCCTCACCCAACTAGTCACCTTCTTAAATCAGTTCAGTATCTTCCCAAATCCAGGCAGCTACAAATTAAATCAGAGGAAATTCCCTTGCAAAGAGAACTCTTAAAAATACAGGCAGAATTTCTAGAAGGACCTTTAATACTCTAAATCACAGAAACTCCCTTCCTTTCCTGCAAAACCATCAACAAGAAGAACAGAGTTGGCTGGAAGGGACTTGAACCAGGGAAGTGTGTGTCTATTCCTGCTCAGACTCTGTGACCCAAGCAAGGGCTAAAAGTTCTGGGCAGTGTCTGTTTGCTCACTCAACTCTGACAGAGTCAACAAAGTGGCAGCTTTGGCTCTTACAAAGGCAAGGCAGACTCATCAGATTTCCAACCAAGAACACAGTGGGAAAGTACTATAGGAAATACTAGGGACAGTCTCCATGACCTGCAAGAATGGGGTCACAAGGCCTACTAGAGAGATGCTGCCTGAATATTCAGTAACGTAGAGACCCAGCAGGAAATTGCCTGAGGCTACACAGCAGAAAGGACCTCATAACAGCTTTAACAGGTGCAGAGTCTAAACCATGATCTAAACTGGCAAATGATGGAGAATTGTTTGGATATTTTGGGGACCTTGCTTTGGACTTAGCACTGTAAATCAACACAAGCTATTCACAACCTAGGGTGGTGCAAACTAGAACAACCTGAGACTCTTTACAATTGTGCATTAGAGACCAACATTGGCCAGGGGAATACTGTTATACCAGAGATCACCCACGGGAAATTCACAGGCAAAGTTCCTGTTCCCACTGACAGCCACCAGGATCTTTCCTGCATTAAAAGAATCCAATAGAGTGGAAAAGTACACAGTGACACAGCAATCATGGGACACTCCAGAGCCTACATCCTGAAACACTATTAAGGCCCTATTCCAAAATTCAAAATGAAACTCTGGGTCTTTTGAAGTAAAGATAAAAGATTTTTTCCTGTCCCAGGCCAAAGGAGAGAAAAAAGCAAAGATTAGCAGCTCAAGACACTGACAATTGATGGGGAAGAGTTTAAAAAACAGAAAAACCACAAAAGGTTGCAGCAGGGAAGACAAGTACAATCATAAGACACATTTCTCGGAAATTTACACCTTTTATACATACTCAGGAAGCAATCTTGCATTAGCTTCAAAGTTTAAATATGCTGTGATCAGGGTACAAGTGGGTGGGGGTGTCAGCTTTTATGCAAATGAGCTCATGAGGAAAGAGGGGCCAATTCTGTGCAGGGTGAGATGTCTGAGAAGAATGGGGTCTGCCTAACTTAATTTTCAAATCAACCCATAACACTACTATATATATAATAGGATCTGCCATCCAAGCTGTCAATTGCAGGAAGCTACTGATAGTAAGTTCTTAACAACTAGGTAATTGGCTCCTGTGCCTCTGAAACTCAAAAGAAATCAACAGACTGATTGACATCTGCTAAACATCCAAACAGGGGCGGGAACCCATGGCCTCTGTGACAGTGGTGGACACGTCAAGCCAGGCAGAAGTAGTAGGAGCTTCTGAGAAGTCCTGAGTGGGTGATTAGCTCAGGCTCTGAGAGCAAAGCACCTGTGGCAGGACCTGGCAAGAACTCTTCTGCTAACTTTCAAATTTTCCTGGACCATTCCCTTCACATGGGAATAAACTATATGAGCCATGCCAACCATCTCACCATCATCCAACCACCTCAGCTTCACATTCCCATGGTGGAGGAGACGGCAACATGATGATTATAACTATGACCTTCTACTTTGGCTTTAAGAATGTGGAACTGTTTTCTGGTTTGGTGACCAATAGAGCTAGAGAAATGGCTGGAGCTTTTGTGGCAGTGTTTTTACCAGAAATGTTCTATGAAGGACTCAAAATAGCCTGGGAGAGTCTGCTGAGCAAGTCACAAGTCAGCATTCATACAATTCCATACCTTTCCCAGGACCAAATGGATCCATTCTTATGGAGACATACAAAACTGTTGGGCAGCAGATGCTGAGCTTCCCTCACCTCCTGCAGACAGTGCTGCATATCATCCAGGTGGTCATCAGCTACTTCCTCATGCTCATCTTCATGACCTACAATGGGTTCTCTGCATTGCAGTAGCAGCAGGGACTGGAACAGGATACTTTCTCTTCAGCTGGAAGAAGGCAGTGGTAGTGGACATCACAGAGCATTGCCAGTAACATCAAATTCCATGGTGTGGCCTTATCAATTGCAGTGAAATGAGGTTCAATACTGGAAGATGTGGTTCCTGCTCCAATCATCCCTCTTCTTGCTCCTCTTTACACAAACACACACACCTGCTGAATAAAGGTCTAGTTTATAGTCTCCAATATAAAATGGTGATCTCCCAAACTATTTTTTCTAATAAGCTGAGATTCTCATTCCTTTTGAGAAGCCTCCGATGAGCTGTCTTCTCCCCCATCATCACCCTAGATCCTTGTCTAATCCAGGTAGCTTTCTAGTAAATGACTTGTTCATCTGTGTCCTTTTTTAATCTTCTGGGTTGTCTTTAACAGACAATATGTGAATTTGGTGGGTGTTATTCTGGGTCAGTGATGGATAGGGATTAACTTCAGCCAGCAATGATAACTGAGGGAGATACTTACCAACTAAACCAGGACTCAAATATCATATTAGAAAGTAAGCCACTTGTCAAAAGAAACGAACTTTATTTTTAGAACACACACACCCCACACCACACAGCTCCTCAGGAAAACCCTCAGAGCCCAACTGCCACCACTGGCTTCCCACAAGCCTCTCAACCTCCCCCACTCCTCCTGTTCTTGAGGCTGATTGGCTGGGTCGCATGGGCAGAACCAAAAAAAAGTCCCCCAATGAGCAGCTCTGTGGTCTGAAAGGGCGGGGAAACAGCCCAATGAGCATCACCACAGAGGAGCCAATCAGTTGGCAGCTAGAAGTTTGCTGGGGCTGCTGTGAGCCAATCATCAGCTGGCAGCTGGAAGTTTTCTGGGGCCCCTTCAGCTGTGGCTCTCAACAACTTGGTACTTTGGTTTTTCCAAGCTGAATTTAGCAAAAGAATTTGAATTCTTTTTTCCCATTATTTTCATGGGTCTGCATCTAAACCAGTAATTTTCAACCTTTAGCATGTATCTTATAATCACCTGGTGGGCTTGGTAAGTCAGTAGTTGTGGGCCTTAACCCCAGAACCCCCAAATTGGCATTTCTAAGTTCCCAGGTGATATTTCTGCTGATGATCCAGAGGGCCACACTTTCAGAATCTCTGCTTTAAACTGAGGAAGTGTCATCTGGGAAGGAGAGGGGCTTCCTGGGCATGAAAATTTGAATTGCTGATTGGTAGATGCTATGTCTGAGCATACCTCACATAGTAAAGCTGCTGGTCAATACTTTATCATTCCACAAACATTTTTTTCAGCTCCTGCTGGTGTGTGCACAGGTACACATAGCCAAAGTACTTTTATCAGCATGTATAAAGTCACTCATCCTTACTTTTAAAGATGTGTGGTTTCTTGGAAGAAGTTTGAAGGTTGTGAGAGACCTTTGATCTGTGGTGTAAATCATATAGGCATGGGCCAGGAGGGTAAAAGCCCCACTTTCTCTTTGGAGAGACTTAGAGTGTGATCTGCAGATGGCCAGATCTTCCTCATCTCCACCATCCATGCCCTGCAGGGCAGATTCTCATCATATGTACGACCATATTTATTACTCTTGAGGACTGAATTAGATCACAAAATAGCCCAAACCTCTTTTCACAATGAAGAATCATATTGGATTTCTATTCTGTTCAATCTTAGGGTATACTGCAGTCTTCTTCCCAGACTACCTCTTTAAAGTGAGTCTTCCTGTGCTGGTCTGTTAAATCTTGCCCTTCTTGGGGCTAGAGCCTGCTGTGCCTCAGGGCAGAGGAGACAAAAAAAAAAGCAGCTATCTCATAGACCTGTGTTGTGGTTTTGAAGTTTGTACTTTATCTGTGGCTGCCAGTTAAATATTGGAGAGTAAGGAATGTGTACTTCTATGGCTTTGAACCAAAAGGGTTATGGCCTACTGGCTTGAGGTTAAGATCCAAGCAGCAGCATTTAGAGCTTTGTGCTTTCCTCTCATTTCATCCCCTTGTAGTGCTGATACTTAGCAAGAGCCATGAATGACAGGTGCTGACAGAGCCCAGCCTTAAAGTGTAAAAGCTTCTTGTTGTGTCAGAAGCCAAGGGATGATAAAACCTGAGGAATATGTAAGAATCAATGCCCAGTAGTGACTCTGGTGCTCTCTACAAATCTCAACATGAGCTACTATAAACTTCCAGAAACAAGATCTTATCAGTAAGTGACAAAAATCAAGGCCAAACAAAAAAATAATCAAGGCCAGTTAAGACAAAGTACTTTGAATTTTAAATTCACCAAGAGAAACCTCAGTTTGGGACAGGTCTTCAGTGTTCAGGGTAGAGAAGATCTCATAAAAAGACTGAATTTTAGAGATCCTCAGACTAGGTTGCCAAAGGATAAAGCTAGGGAAGGTGAAAAAAAGTTAAAGCAAAACTCCATCACTCTAGCTTTGTCTCAGTGGTGTCTCTGTATCCCTGTTCACTCAGAATTTACTTCCTGATATCTTTGACTTTGGGGGATCTAAATTCTCTTTTCCTCCTTCCCTGTTCATATCTGCTGGAATACTGTATCCCAATTTCTTTGACCCTTATTACTCTGCTCTCCTCTTCCCTCTTCTCCCACGTGGTCTAGTGTATTAAGTCTCCCGGGCTCTCCTGGGGTAGTGGGCATTGCTACACCATGGACATAAATACCAGTCAGAAGTTGGTATTTATAAACCTGTAGAAACCCAAGTATGCTTCCAGAAGCAACTGCCCACCTAGAATTTCTCTTAAGACTGGGCAAAGGCTACCTATTACCCTCCCCAGAAGTAAATTGTAAATTGTAGGGCTTCCTCCAGTCTATGATGGAGGAACACTCAACTCCCACAAATAAGGAATCCACTTGTCCACCAGAAGAACAGAAATTAAGAGTCTCTTCACTACTGCTGTCTAGGGTTGCCCAGAATTCCCTTTCAGTCTGTGGGTACATAGGTTCCTGTCACAAGGGGTTCCTTTTAAAGAGCTGGGGGTGAGGCAGGGGGTATGTCATTTAATTTTCATCCTGCCCCATCCATCTGCTTCTTCAGAAGATATATCTAAGGATACAAAGTCTTCATTTGATATAATGCCTTAAGATCATTGGGTTTACAATTCATGTTGGCTGTAACTATATAAATGATTCTTTAATTTGAATGATAATGTTTAACCCAATAGCTAACATGGTATCATGAGCCCATTTAAATGGATTTCATCTAATGGTTTAAAGCATTGGTTGGAATCAATCTTCCTAACTTTATTTTACATATGTTCTCCCACATCCTACTCACTCCCTGCACTATGTGCTACAAGCTATATGACACCCATTCTTATTTATCTATCTCTCTCCTATCTACTTTAGTATATATACCCTTTACACCTTCTCCCTCACTCTCTCCATTTCTTTTTGCTTTTTTTTTCCTCTCCTATTTGCTCAATGTTATTCCCCCTTCTTTTAGACTCACTTAAAGTTACAGTAAGCTTACTAAATCTAACAATGTATCTCTGACCTGTTTCAGAACTTTATTATAAGTTCATACATGAACCTAAGGAATAGCAGAGATCAAGTGAAACAAGTTTGTGGCTCCCTCACCCAACTAGTCACCTTCTTAAATCAACACAGCATCTTCCCACATCCATACAGCTACAAATTAAATCAGAGGAAATTCCCCTGCAAAGAGAACTCTTAAAAATACAGGCAAAATTTCTAGAAGGGACACTAATAGCTCTAAATCACAGAAACTCTTAAAAGTTTGAATAGAAAGAGTCTTGCTCAAAAGTGACTACAGTAAATAGGGCTTAGTGGCATAGCTTAAAGTGGGTATGACATTGGGATCAGCAGAAATCAAACAATTAAACAGAAATATCTGGATAGTCACTAAATACAAAACTACAGGAAGAGAAAGATTACTTCAATAAAAAGATAGAAACTCTAAAAAATAACAGAAATCCTTGAAATAAAAGAATTGATAAAAACAAAATATGCATCACCAATGAACTAGACCACTTTGAATACAGATTTACAGGCCTCAAAGACAAAGTACATAATCTTGAAAATAAAATTGACCATAAATAAAAAATACAAAGAGACCATGAATAGAAAATTCTAGAAACATGGGATAACATTAGAAGGCCAAATTTAAAATACATCAAAATACAAAAAGACTCTGAAATATAAATTTAAATATAAATACACATTTATAAAATGTGTCACATACAAAATAAGATGAGATGTTTAAAAACTACAAGAGAAAAATGACTGATCATATTTACAGGCAAAACAATCTGGATATCAACTGATTTCTCAACCTAAACTCTACATGCTAGAAAGGCTTGGAAAACTACATAACAAGCTCTGAAAGGATACTCAAAAATAAAGCTTAGAAATAGAAGATGAAAATTTTAAAAAAACTTTCCATGATAAATAAACATTTTTAAATTCATAACTATAAATCCAGAAACCAAACATATTCAGTGAAATATTTTAGAAGAGAAAAAACTGGAAGCCAGCAAAGGGAGAAATAACACTAGAAGAATAGTCAATCAAAAAAAAATCAATTCCAGTTTAAACACTAAAATTAATGACAGAAAAGAAAAATAATCTCTCAATAATAACATTGAATGTAAATGGTCTAAACTCTTCAAACAAATGGCTATGCTGGCAGATTAAATTTAAAAATAAGACCTAACAATATGCTGTAAGGCATTCACCTCATCAAGCAAAGACATCCATCACATGCATCTTTTAAACAAGCACGGATTACTTATATTGTACCCTACATAAAACTCAACTCAAATTAGATCAAGAAACTAGGAATTACATCAGAGAACCTGTGCCTACTAGAAGAAAAATAAGCCCAACTTTCCATCTTGTTGGCTTACAGACCAAACTCTTCGATAAGACTCCTAAAGTGCAAGAAACAAAATCAAGAAACAACCAACAATATCAAACTAAAAATCTTCTTCAAAGCAAAGAAAACAATGTGAAGAAAGAGCTACAAAATTGGAGAAACTCTTTACCACATGCATGTCAGACAGCATTAATCTCCAGGATATACAAAAACTTAACACCAAAAAACAAATTGTTTGCAAATATTATATGAAAAAATATTTAGACAGTTTATTTTCTTTACTTTGAAGCAGAATGCAAAGCTTCATAGAAAATGTGATAAACACAAAAATATACAATATTATCCAAGTGGGGTGTGTGTGTGTGTGTGTGTGTGTGTGTCTTTTTTTGTGTATGCTCATATAATCTCCATGAAAAAAAAACTTGGAAAAAAAGGTTCATTATAGTGCAGGTTATGATTTATTTGCCAAATGTCCTTTTTTTCATATCTGACTGCACACCAAGAAAGACTGCATTTTCAAGACACAGGTTTAGACATACAATTTTTTTAATTGTTATAATTAGTTATACATGAAAATAGAATGCATTTTGATGTGTCATACATAAATGAAGTAGAATTTCTCATTCTTCTGGTTGTACATGATGTAGAATTACACTGGTTGTGTAATCATATATGCACATAGGGTCATAATGTCATTTCATTCTTTCCCACCCCTGTACTCCCTCCCCTCCCTTTCTTTCTCTCTATCTGAACCAAAGTACCTCTATTCTCCCCTAGCGTTCCCCATTTGTGAATTAGCATCCCCATATCAGAGAAAACTTTTGGCTTTTGGTTTTTTGGACCTGACTGATTTTGCTTAGCATGATATTCTCCAGTCCCATTCATGTCCTGCAAATGTCATGATTTCATTCTTCTTT
>NW_026000327.1:56341-64634 GCF_001458135.2 Marmota marmota marmota
ACAGATATATATATATATATATATGTCTCACATTTTCTTTATCCATTCATCTGTTGATGGGCACCTAATTTGATTCCATAGATTGGCTATTGTGACTTGATTTGCTATATATACTGATTGGGCTGCATTATGAAATGCTACTTTTAAGTCTTTTGTGTATAGAGGAGTGGGATAACTGGGTCAAATTCTGGTTTCATTCCAAGTTTTCTGAGAACTCTCCATACTGCTTTCTATAATGGTTGCTCCAATTTGCAGCCCCACTAGCAACATCTGAATATGTTTTTCCCCACATCCTCATCAACACTTATTTCTGCTTGGATTCTTGATGATTGCCAGTGTGACAGGAGTGAGATGAAATCTAAATGTATTTTTAATTTGCACTTCTCTAATTCCTAGAGATGTTAAACATTTTTTCATGTATATGTTGATCAATTGTATATCCTCTTCTATTAAGTGTCTATTCATTTCTTTGGCCCATTTATTGATTGTTTTTGTTGTTGTTGTTGTTATTGTTTGGTTGGTTGGTTTTAGTATTAAAATTTTTGAGGTTTTTTTGTATATCCTGGAGATTAATGTTCTAAGGTACATGTAGCAAAAATTTTTTCACATTCTGTAGGCTCTCTCTTCACATTATTAATTATTTCCATTTTTGAGAAGAAGCTTTTTGATAACTTCTCATTCATTGATTCTTGGTTTACATTTTAGTCCTCTTGTTAAGGAACACATATTGTAAGTTGACACAATGAAGATTCGGGCCTCCTCGTTCTCTGTTACGTGCAAGGTCTGTGTTGTAATGCCTAGATCCTTGCTCGACTTTGAGTTGAGTTTTGTGCAGAGTGAAAAATAGGGATTTAATTTCATTATGCTGCATGTGGATTTCCAGTTTTCCCAGAACAGTTTTTTGAAGAGGCTATCTTTGCTCCAATTAATATTTTTTATTCCTTTGTCTTGTATGCAGTAACTGTATTTATGTGGGTTTGGGACACATAATATTGAGCCTATCCAATTAGATAAGAAGTGCTCTCTCCTGCTTCCAGGACTTCCTATACAATTTTCTACTGTTCTTAATGCTTTCTGTATATCTTTGCTAAATGTTGCCTATGACATTTAGAATGGCTTTGAAAGATCTAAACTCAAGATGGAATTGACTCCATTATCTTGGGTACCTCCCTTAGCCAACCAAAGTTTCACTGTTCTTTTGCTTCTAACACACACTGAAGAATACACATATACTCCATATACCACACTCACACACCATAAAGACATTTGTGAATCACACACACACATATACACACATCACATACTAACCATCTAGAAATGGCTTCAACTTATTTAATCTTATTTATTTTTATTAATTTTTTATTTGTTTTAATTAGTAATACATTATAGTAGAATGCATTTATGAACTTTGATATGTCATACATAGATCTAAAGTAATGCTATTTTTTAATATGACAGCAGAATGCATTACAATTCTTATTACATATATAGAGCACAATTTTTCATATCTCTCATTGTACACAAAGTATGTTGACACCAATTTGTGTCTTTATACATATACTTTGGATAATAATAACCATCACATTCCACCATAATTTCTAACCTCATAAACGCTATTCTTCCCTAGTGCCCCCCCACCTTATTGTGAATTAGCATCTGTATATTAGAGAAAACATTCAGCCTTTGTTTTGGGGGACTGGCTTATTTCTCTTAGCATTATATTTTCCACCTTCATTCATTTACTGGTAAATGTCATAATTTTACTCTTCTTTAAAGCTGAGTAATATTCCATCTAGTATATATACCACATTTTCTTTATCCATTCATCTATTGAAGGACACCCAGGTTAGTTTCACAGTTTAGCTATTGTGAATTGAGCTGCTATAAACATTAATGTGGCTATATCACTTTAGTATATTGAGTTTAAGTCCTTTGGGTATAAACAGAGGAGTGAGAGAGCTAGGTCAAATAGTGGTTCCATTCCTGATTCACTTTTATACATGAATCAGAATATAAACCAGAATTGAAGCCAGAGTTCTGAATAATTCCAAAGCATGCTAACATTCGTCTGTCTTAAGTAATTACCTAACTAGGTACTTGTATTGCCCTGAAGCCAGTAAAACAATATTATTAATAGTCTTAACTGTACTCATCCAATTGACCTGTATGATTCTAAAAATTAGTAAGAGGAATCCCTGAAAGATAATGAAGGCTTAATTCTGTCACAAGTTCTGAGAGTATTATCCATTGCATGGATTCTCAAACTTTGATAACAATCTAATGTAATCTAATTTGTAAAACACACCAGCAGACCAAGAAAGCCAGACCAACAACCTGTTGTTCACATACTTTGGTCCCTACTTCTAGAAACTCTGAGACAGTGGTCTGAAATAAAAATTGCACAAAATTTAAATGCTGGGCTAATCTAACCTGTGAGGCAAGAGAACTGGAATTTTTTTTCCAATTACTTGAAAAATGTGGTTCATAATTATGAAAGACAATTCTAAACACCATAATACTGAGTCTTAAAATTCCTAAGGACCAACATCTCCTAAATTCTCCAAAGATCAATAAATTTATAAATATATAAACATCATAAAATGAGCAACAATGACATACATTATTTTTGCAAACATGAACACTTAGGTTTACTAATGACCTTTTTTACAGGTTAACAGTATGAGCAGATGCAGTACTTTAAATCTGGAAAATAGACCCATCTATAATGATGTGTTCTGAAGAGTGGAGCTATTAGAAGGTTGTGGAAACTTCGATGTGGTCGTAACTTAGTTATATAATCAACCTGCATCCTTATCAACAGTTGAAATTAGAAAGAAAATTTGCCATATGTACACAATTGAGAATTATTCAGCCATAAAAAAAGAATGAATTCATGTCATCTTCAAAACAATGGATTAAACTGGGAGACATCATATTAAAGAAAATACACCTGGCACAGGACTATAAGTATTTCATATGTTCTCTCTGATATATGAAATAAAAAAACAATTGCAAATAGAAGAGCGATTACTAGAGAGTAGGAAGGGAGTCAGGGAAGAAGAGAAAAAGGAGGAAAAAGTAGAAGAAATATATATGGACATGACAGTAGAAGAAGGGTGGATAGATATAATAAAAAATATGTCACATAGAAATACCACAATGTATACCATTAATTTATACAATTATTATTTGTTAATCATTAAATAAAAACTAATGATTAAAAATATAAAATAAAAAAGAGGTTGAACTAGGAAAAAGTAATCTGGGTGATTTGGGAATACTCTCAAAAGGAATAAAAGATGCCCCACTTCCTTTCTTTTTTTTTATTCCTAATTATGAGTGAATGAGCTCCTCTGCCATGAATTCCTACCATGACATTCTGTATTACCACATGTCCAAAGCAATAAGGCATCAAGACTGAATTCTCCAAAACTGAGTCAAAATAAAAATTCTCTCTGTAAGTTATTCTTGGTGGTTTTGTTTGTTCTTTACAGTTGTGGAAATGTGGCTAACAGATAATTGTGCCAAGAAGTGGAGATGTCTTTTTTTATTGCTGTATACAAAATGATGTGGAAGAGCCTTCAGGATGAATTGGCAAGAAGAGTTTGGGTAAGTTTGGAAAACCAAAATAGAACAAACCTAGAATAACTTAAGGAAAACACTCAAAGTGGGTGATACTGGTTGAGGTTCAGAAGACCATTAGGCTGATAAGAATATAGATAGTTGGGGCTAAGGTTGTGGCCTAGTGGTAGAGCATTTGCCTGATTTGTGTGAGGCACTGAGCTGAATTATCAATACCACACATAAATAAATAAGGGTCCGTCAACAACAAATACATATACATATATACACATATACATACATATATATAAATACGTGTGTGTATACACATTTAGAGCAGCACAACATTTAACCTGTGGCATGGATATTATTGACTTCTTTTAACCAAATTTACAGTGAAAGTCAGGAGCAAATAGGAGCTGAGTGAAGAGATATTACAAATTTACAGTTTGGCCTAAAAAGAAATGTGTCCAGAGTGCATCAGAAGATGGCGGCAAATAGAGTGCGACACCCCGTGTACCGCATCACTGCACAGGTAATTAGCAAGTTTAGAATGGCCAGAAGCTATGTTGTTAGGAATGTCCAGCAAAATTGGGGTGCACTGAAACCTAGAGGAAGAATTTCAACACCTGAGGATCAGTTACTGTGGCTCAATCGCGAGTGAACCTTGCGCCTGGAGATTCAGGCTGATTGATGATCGGCCTGCCCCGCAGCCAGAGCCTGCACGCCGATATGCCAGCAACGCAGAGAAATGGTGCTTCAGATTCTGTGGGGTCCTGCCAACTGTGCCCTCACAGTGCTCCAGGCTGAGTTCTGGGTTTGAGACAGGGAGTGAAACAGTCCAGATCTGCCCTCCACACCAGACACCCCACCGAGGAAGCCAGCAGCCACCATATTGGAGAGCTGACGTCACCATCGCCAGTTTCTGACAGATCCGACCCCATCGCAGCAAGTTCAGGGATAGAACAAGTGTGTGACATTTAGCCCTTCTCCCATACAGCAGGGAAATCGCATAAAATCTCTCCCCGGCTTTCCAGGGGCATGATTATCAGAGTGAGCTTGAATAGAGCCGTGGGGAAAGGTAAAGGCACCTGACCTCCAACTCCCCATTCCCACCAGCTGTGAAAATGAAATCTGCCTCACCAGCTCTCGGAAGAGTGGCTATCAGAGGGAATTGAAAGAATAGGGGGCCGGTTCCCAATAGCTGTACTCCACATCCTGGAAACTGCAGGCCCAGAGTGTAGCTTGAACTGTGGAGAGATACCACACTGGGGAAGGCCTGTCTGGCAGGAGAAGGGAGGAGACTAGAGGCCAGAAATAAACCTAAGTGAACAGGATTGGAGAGACACCAGGTGGGGGAGGAGGGAGCGGCCTCATATAGATTGTTACCCTACAGCCAGAGGGCAAAATCTTGATCTGGAAGGGACAGCTCCACCTACTGGAAGTGAAGAAAATAGAAGCCTAACAGTGTGTTTTTGTTTGTTTGTTTTTTGGTTTTTTGCTTTTTTTTTTATTGTAATTTTTATTTTACTTTATTTTATTATTTTTTATCATTTCTTTATTATTTTTTATCATTTCTTCTTTTTCTTTTCTATTTTTTTCTATTTCTTCTCTCTCTCTCTCTTTCTTGGTTTGCTTCCTTACCTTTTCCCTATCTTTCCTCCCAAGCATGACCACTCCGATTACGTGTAATTTACTAAATGCAAATAGATGAATATTACCAGACGGTCTATAGTCCGCCTAAGCCCTTAACTACCCCCAAGTACTCTTGACTATTTTCTTGTTAATATCTGCCTGCATTTGAGCAACCCCCCAAAGCAGCTAAGATATACTAACCTCCACACCATCATATATCCCGACCTTAACATAAAATCCTAAGTTCAAAAAGAAATGGGTCCAAAAATGGAGCTAAGGAAAGTGAAGTTACCAAAGAGGTTAATATAATTTAAAATAAGTCTAAAAACTTGGCACCAAAACAAGAATAAAAATAACTAATAAAGCCATCATCATATTATTTAATTGTTTCTTTCTGAGATTTTAATAGGGTGAGTTTTCAGGAGCAGGACTATGGCATCCACCAATAATGCCAATTAGCATCTGTATTATAGACTGAGGACCGCTCTGAGCCAATCATCAGCTGGCAGCTGGAAGTTTGCTGGGGCCCCTTCGGCTGTGGCTCTCAACAGGTGGGGGCAGCTTTCAGATTGTATCTCCATCTGGCAAGATACCACATATCCAACTCCATTTCTCTCCCTAGTGGTGATAACACAGTAACAACCCGACACAAAAATAAATCTCAGTTGGGCAGGTGTGCAGTGAGACCAGGTCACAATCCACCTGGTGTGAGCCTTGGTATGAGCCAGGCATGAGAGGAAGATAGTATTGGGCACTCAAGTC
The DNA here is from genome assembly GCF_001458135.2 of Marmota marmota marmota. NCBI lineage: Eukaryota > Metazoa > Chordata > Mammalia > Rodentia > Sciuridae > Marmota > Marmota marmota. The sequence goes on from NW_026000327.1 coordinate 62,300, forward strand.
ATATAAGCCATACCAAAAAGAGACTTGGAAGCACAATCTCCCAGCAGGGACTGGCAGATGGCACTCCCTGCTTTCAGACACCCTACACCAGAACCAGTCTTCCCACCCTGGTTGCCTCCACCATTCTGAGGGTAGAGATACCAGCTTACAAACAGACAGTCCCACCTATTAGGTGAGAAGAGAAGCAGAACAGATACAGATCTCTAAAACTAGCAACAACCCTAGTTTCTTCCTTTGAGTGTATTTTTTCTCTTTCTCTTCTTTCCCTCTATCCTCTGGCCCCCATATCCCCAAAATATGTGAAACCAAGAACTTTGCATAAAATAGGATTTTGAGGGCTTAGTCATCTGAATAATATAATATAGAGGTGTTGCATGTGCCCTTTTTTTTCCCTCTATTTTCTTCTTTCATTTTTCTTTCCCCCTCCAAATTTTACTATTTTAACAGCCTGTGTTTTTTCTAAATACTTATATGAATTTCTTTTATATACTCTACTGTCTTCCCACGGACTTGTCTACCCTAAATTACTCCCTGTCTATTGTCTTGCTACTAGTCCTCTTCATTAGATTTCTCTTTCACGTTTCCTAAGATATATTAACTCTATATCCTTACATCCTACCTCCTTGGCATATTATCCTCTGCTCCACTACCAGTTCATTATCCACCATCAGAAACTGTAAACCTTTTTACAAAATACTTATTATATTTTAGATAATAATTGAATCCAATATTTCTGAACATTGAGACTAAACTGTAAAAATCTTAATAACAACAAATTGTTCATAGGTGGTATATTATTGATATTGGGATCTGTTAATATTGTCCTTCCCCAAAAAAAAGGAGGAATCTTGGAACCCTACAAGAGCACTACAAATGTATAGGGTAAAAACAATAACATCCTAGATGCACAGAGCTGGAAAGGAAGGCACACAAGCAACATGAAAAGACAAGGAAAGAAATTTCACGAAACAAATCAAGCACCACATTATTAAAATCATTGGCAGCCACAGCAGAAAAAAAATAAAATAAAATGACAGAGAAAGAGTTCAGGATATACATGGTTAAAATGTTATGTGAACTCAAGGAAGATAAAAGAGATCAAATACAGGCAGTGACAGATCACTTCAACAAGGAAGCAAAAGATCACCTCAACAGGGAGATAGATTGTGGTGAGCCGTTTCTGCCGTTTATGTAAATTATGGTCGCCATTACATGATGGCGCTGGCTCCGCTGTGGTCTGTGACAAACAACTCCTTGTTTGGGAGAGTTGGCACATGACTTTTCATCACTCTATGAGAAAGCTCCACGTGGCTGCTTTGCATTGGGGCTTGAGATGCTTTATTAAGGCTGGGAGGGGCATCCGGAGGGAGAGAACTGAAGAAGAGAACTGAGGAGAAGAACTGTCAGGGGCCTGAATAAACTGCTGAAAGAAGATTCCTGAGTGTTGCGTCTTCCTTGCGGGCAAGGGGGCGCTACAAGTGGTGCCGAGACCCGGGAACCAGAACTTTCAGCAGTCAGGGGGGTGCACCGTAGTCCCAGGTAAGTGGGATCCGCGATCAAAGCGGAGAATCGTCCCAAGTAAGTGGGACCCGCGACCAAAGCGGGGCAGCAGCTGCATTGTGTACTTTCGTTTTTACTTTCGCTTTTGTTTTCTGTGTGTCTCTTGTTGTGTCATTTTGTTTTTGTGTTTCTTGTGCTTCTTTTGTTGTTGTGTCATGGGTGCTGTGCCTTCCAGTCCGCTTCTTCTGGCCCTAGATGGCCTGTTACGTTCTAAAGGTCTGGAAGTGAAACATAGTACTTTACAGAGATTTTTACAGAAGGTGGATATCGCTGCACCGTGGTTTGCATTTTCGGGCAGCCTTACTGTACCTAGTTGGGATAAATTAGGCAGAGATCTTGACTTTGCTTCTGAGCAGGGCATATTAGAGGGTGGGGTGATACCCCTTTGGAAAATGGTCCGTAGCTGCCTTACAGATGGCAGATGTCAGGAGGCACTTACAAAGGGACAAGAAGTTTTAGAGCAATTACATGAGGAGAAATCAGAAACGGCAGGGAGTGAGATATCTCAGAAGGAGGGGAGTATGCAGAGAGTGAAACAGGGGAGGAGGCGCTTGTATCCAGATCTCAGTACGCTGCGCACTCCCCCATGTGAAAGTGGGTCAGAGGGAGAGGAGGATGAGGAGGAGGAGCTCGGGAGGCTGTCTCGTCAGCTAGAGAGTTTCACTATAGGAGAAGGGAACAGAGATAAGCAGGAGCTCAAGAAAAGCGATCCCCCGGATCCACCGCCGTATGGTGGAGGTATTTCGGGGAGAGCTTTCCATGCTCAAACATGGAG
>NW_026000327.1:69203-82007 GCF_001458135.2 Marmota marmota marmota
GTCCACCATCGCCACGATACAGGATGCGAGGCAAAGCACTGCACTTGAGTGATCCTTGACATGGACCTCAAGGAGAGCATGTCCTATTGCATGCGGGTTAGACGCGTTCACTCCCCGCCCCACGAAAAAAGGCGTCGGCTGATATGGTCTCGGGTCTGGGGAAGGCGCCTCCTTGGGACTGAACCATACATTGCAGCCACTTCTGCACAGTGGGGTAGGACCTCTACTCTCGCCTGTATTGTTTTAAGAAAACAAAAAGGGGGAACTGTGGTGAGCCGTTTCTGCCGTTTATGTAAATTATGGTCGCCATTACATGATGGCGCTGGCTCCGCTGTGGTCTGTGACAAACAACTCCTTGTTTGGGAGAGTTGGCACATGACTTTTCATCACTCTATGAGAAAGCTCCACGTGGCTGCTTTGCATTGGGGCTTGAGATGCTTTATTAAGGCTGGGAGGGGCATCCGGAGGGAGAGAACTGAAGAAGAGAACTGAGGAGAAGAACTGTCAGGGGCCTGAATAAACTGCTGAAAGAAGATTCCTGAGTGTTGCGTCTTCCTTGCGGGCAAGGGGGTGCTACAATAGATGTTCTTAAAAAAAACTCAAACAGAAATCCTCGAAATGAAAGAAATAATAAACCAATTAAAAGCTCAAATGAAAGCATCATCAACAGAGTAATCACTTGGAAGACAGGACATCAGACAATAAAGATAAAAATATATAGATTGAAAAGAACATAGAACACAGAATGATAATGGTAAGAAACCACAAACAGAACATTCAAAAATATGGGATAGCATACATAAAAACACCAAATTTAAGAGTTATTGGGATAGAGGAAGATACAGAGGTCCAAACCAAAGGAATGAACAATCTATTCAATGAAATAACATCAGAAAACATTCCAAAAATGAAGAATGAATTGGAAATCCAAATTCAATAAGCCAACAGGATAACAAATGTACAAAATCACAACAGATCCACACAAAGGCATATTATAATACAAATGCCCAACATACAGAATAAGGAGAGAATTTTAAAAGCCACAAAAGAAAGGAATCAGATTACATATAGGGGAAATCAATTAGGATATTGGCAGATTTTTCAACCCAGACCCTGAAAGCTAGAAAATCCTGGAACAACATATATCAAGATCTGAAAGAAAACTGATGCCAACCAAGAATCTTGAATACAGAAAATTAAGCTTTAGATTTAAAGATAAAATAAACATGGTAAACAAAAGTTAGGAGAATTTAAAACTAGACAACTGGCACTACAAAACACCTCTGGCAAAATATTCCATGAAGAGGAAACAAAAAAACAACAATGAAAATCAGCAGAGGGAGATGGTACCCTAAAGAAAAACTAATCAAAGAAGAAAATCAAGTCAAGTTAAATAACAAAAATAAACAAATATGACTGGGAATACAAATCATGTCTCAATAATAACCCTGAATATTAATTGTTTAAACTCACCAATCAAAAGACATAGCCTAGCAGACTAAATTTTCAAAAATACCCAACAATATCCTGCCTACAGGAGACTCATCTAATAGGAAAAGACACACAGAACAATGGGGAAAGGTTGGGAAAAATCATACCACTCACATGGACTGCAGAAGCAAGCAGGGGTTTTCATCCTCATATCAATAAAGTAGACTTCAAGCCAAAGTTAATCAAAAGGGATAAAGATGGACATTACATACTGCTCAAGGGAACCATAAAAGACAAAACAATCATAAATATATAGGCCCCAAACAATGGTGCAGCTATGTTCATCAAATAAATTCTTCTCAAGTTCCAGAGTCAAATTGACAACAACACAATAAACATGAGTGACTTTAACACACCTCTCTCACCAATGGATAGATCTTCCAAACAAAAGTTGAATAAAGAAACTTTATAACTCAATAATACAATCAATAACTTAGACTTAATAAATAGAATAGACTCATAAATAGAATATTTCAACCTGCATCAGTGTATACACTTTCTTCTCAGCAATACATGGATTCTTCTCTAAATATGATATGCCACAAAGCAACTCTTAGCAAATACAAAACTATAGTGATATTAACATGCATTTTATCAGATCATAATAGAATGAAATTGGAATGAACAACAAAATAAAAAATAAAAATTTCTCCAACACCTGGAGACTAAACAATGTTACTGAATGAACACTGGCTTACAGAAAACATCAAGGAAGAGATTTTAAAATTCTTGAGCTAAATGATAACATAGACACAACATATCAAAATCTCTGGGACATTATGAATGTAGTGCTGAGAAGAAAAGAAGAAAAAAATCAATAAACAAATGACCTTACATTACATCTTAAAGCCCTAGGGAAAAAAGAACAAATCAATAGCAAAAGCAGTAAAAAGCAAGAAATAATTAAAATTAGAGCTGAAGTCAATGAAATCCAAACAAAAGAAACAATTGAAAAAATTGACAAAACAAAAAGGTTGGTTCTTTGTAAAAATAAGTAAAATTGACAGACCCTTAGCTACATTAATGAAGAGAAGAAGAGACAAAACTCAAATTATCAGCATACGTGCTTAAAAAGATAATATCACAACTGACACTACAGAAATACAAAGGATAATTAGAAATTAGTTTGAAAACTTATACTCCAATAAAATAGAAGACAGTGAAGGCATTGACAAATTTCTTAAGTTATACAACTTTGTCCAGATTGAATCAGGAAGATATACACAATTTAAACAGACCAATATCAAGTGATGAAATAGAAGATGCTATCAGAGCTTATCAACCAAGAAAAGCACAGGACCAGATGGATCACATCCAGATTCTACAAGACCTTTAAAGAAGAACTAATACCAATACTCTTCAATTTATTTAAGGAAACAGAAAAAAAAAGGCAGCACTTTTAAACTCATTGTATGAGGCCAAAAACTCACCCTGATCCCCAAAACAGGAAAAGACATATCAAAGATTGAAAACTTTAGACCAATGACTCTAATGAACATAGATGCAAAAATTCTCAATAAAATTCTGCCAAATCAAATAAAAAACATATTAAAAAATCATGCACCATGATCAAGTGGGATTCATCTCAGGGATGCAAGGTTGGTTCAACATACAGAAATCGATAAGTGTAATTCATCACATCAATAGACTCAAAGATAAGATTCATATGAGAATCTCAATAGATGCAGAAAAAATGTGACAAAATACAGCACTTTTTCATGTTCAAAACACTAGAAAAACTAGAGATAACAGGAACATATGTCAACATTGTAAAGGCTATCTATGCTAAGCCTCAGGCCAACATCATTCAAAATGGAGAAAAGTTAAAGTCATTCCCTCTAAAAACTAGAATGAGACAGGGATGCCCTCTTTGACTACTTCTCTTTAACATAGTTTTTGAAACACTGGCCAGAGAAATTAGTCAGACAAAACAAATTAAAGGGATACACATAAGGAAAAAAATCAAATTGGCACCATTTTCTGATGATATAAGTCTATACATAAAAGACCCAAAAGCTCCACCAGAAAACCTCTATAACTAGAAAATAAATTCAGCAAAGGAGCAGGATATAAAATCAACACCCATAAATCAAAGGGATTTCTGTAAATAAGTGACAAATCCTCTGAGAAGGAAGTAAAAAAATTACCCCAATAGTAACAAAAACATCATGATATTGGCACCAAAACAGACTAATAGACCAGTGGTACATAATAGAGGACACAGATATTAACCCACAAATTACAATTATCATATATTAGACAAAGGCAAGAAATAATTAAAATTAGAGCTGAAATCAAAAACATGCATTGGAAAAAAGTTAGCCTCTTCAACAAATGATGCTGGGACAACTGGAAATCCATATGTAACAAAATGAAATTGAGACCTTATTTCACACTATGCACAAAACTCAACTCAGAATGGATCAAGGACCTAGGAATTAAACCAGAGACTCTGAGTCTAATAGAAGAAAAAGTAGGCCCTGATATTCATCATGTGGGATTAGGCCCCAACTTAATAAGACTCCTATAGCACAAGAATTAAAAACAAGAATCAATAAGTGGGATGAAATCAAAGTAAAAAATTTCTTCTCAGCAAAAGAAACAATCTGTGAGGTGAATAGAGAGCCTTCATCCTGGGAACAAATTTTTACCCCTCACACATCAGATAGACCACTAATCTCTAGGCTATATAAAAAATTCAAAAAGCTAAGCACCAAAAAAAACAAATAACCCAATCAATAAATGGGCCAGGGACTTGAACAGACACTTCTCAGAAGAGAATATACAATCAATCAACTGAAAAAATGCTCAGCATCTCTAGCAATTAGAGAAATGCAAATCAAAACTACTCTAAGATATCATCTCAGAATGGCAGCTCTTATGAAGACAAACAACAGTTAAGTGTTGGTGGGGATGTGGGGGAAAAGGTACACTGATACATTGCTGATGGGACTGCAAAAAAGTACAGCCAATATGAAAAACAGAATGAAGATTCCTTAGAAAACTGGGAATGGAACCACCATTTGCTCCAGCTATCCCTCTCCTCAGTCTATATGCAAAGGACTTAAAAACAGCATAGTACAGGGACACCACCACATCAATATTTATAGCAGCATGATTCACAATAGCTAAACGGTGGAGCCAACCTAGATGCCCTTCAGTAGATGAATGAATAAAGAAAATGTGGCATATATACCTAACAGAATTTTATTCTGCAATAAAATAAATAAATAAAATAAAATCATGGCATTTGAAGGTAAATGGATGGTGTTGGAGAATATAATGCTAAGTGAAGTTAGCCAATCTCCCCACAAAAAAATGCCCAATATTTTCTCTGATATAAGGAAGCTTATTCCTGGAGGGGTAGGGAGGGAAAGCATTGGAGGAATAGATGAATTGTAAATTTAAAAAAAAAAAGAGGATTGGGAGGGAAAAGAAGGAGGCAGAGGGTTAGTAAGGATGGTGGAATGTGATGGACATCCAAATTGGTATGAATATACTTTGTGTACAATCAGAGATATAAAATATTGTGCTCTATGTGTGTAAAATGAATCGTAATGCATTCCAGTGTCATATATAAATTTTTTTAAAAAAGAAAAAATACTAACATCAACCGAAAAACTCTAAAGCAAAAAAAAAAAAAAAAGAAAAAAGAAAAGAACAAATATTGGTGAAAAATTGATTAATTTAAAGTCATTTTTTGTGCATTTTTACTGAGAATATTAAAGTGAGACCACCACTATGAAAACTAGTATAAAGTCATTAAATTAAAAAAAAAGACAAATAATCTAATGATTGCACTCCTGTATGCTATCTTCATCCAGCACAGCTGGCTAACTTAAGGTCACTCAGGAGAAATTCTCAAGGCATTAGAAATAAAACACAGACACAAAGTTTACCTTTAAACCAAGCTCCAGGATGGCTCCTCTGCCCTCAGCCTCAAGCTCTCCAAACAGGAGAGGCTAGCGAGAGAGAGCAAGCATGCTTTGGAGTGAGCTTTTATTGGGGGAATCTAAATTCTTAGGAAATCCCATTCAATGAAGGTCAAGGGAGGCAGGATTACAAGGACAGGTGAGGTGACTGGATCTCTGCACGAAGACACAGTCACTCACACCCTAGAAGACTGGGGCTATCCAGCAGCATGACCCCAGATGCCACACTGTTCAGCAGGGGAGTCAGACATGGTCACATGCTACATTGGCCTCCCACACCTGTATACATATCCTAAGTATTGAAAGCAAAAATCTCAAATAGGTATATATGCTGCAGTCTGGCTGGGCACAATTCACGAGCCATTTATCAAGCAGAAATGAACTTTATTTTTAGAACACACACACACACACACACACACACACACACACACACACACGGCACCACATGAGCTCTTCATGAATTCCCTCAGAGCCCAACTGCCACCACTGGCTTCTGGCAAGCCTCTCAACCCTCACTCCTCCCCATCTTGAGGCTGAGTGGCTGGGTCTCATGGGCAGAGCCAAAAGAGTCCCCCAATGAGCAGCTCCACGGTCTGAAAGGGTGGGGAAACAGCCCAATGAGCATCACTGCAGAGGAGCCAATCAGCTGGCAGCTGGAAGTTTGCTAGGGTCACGGTAAGCCAATCAGCTGGAAGTTTGCTGGGGCCCCTTCAGCTGTGGCCTCAACATATATACATACTCATTTGCTGCATCAGTTTTCACAATAACCCAGAGGTGGTTATAACCCTAATGCCTGTCAGTGGTTGAAGTACAGAGAAAATGTTTTATGAACCTATAATGAATTGTTAATTCAACCATAACAAGGGAAGAGGAGGAAAATATAAAAAGGAAAGAGAGTGTAACAGATCTGACATAAATTTCCAATGTACATATATGAAAATATCACAGTGAATCTCACTGTATATATCTACCAAAAAAATCATTTAAAAAATAACCATGGCTAAATGGCAGACATATCAATTAAGGGAAGGGAGCAGGGGATGTAGAAAGGGAATGGGTAGAAAAGTTCTGGAGTCATAATTAAATTCAGATATATCCCATACTTGCATAATTACGTCAAAATGGATTCTATGTCATGCATAACTTAAAGATAAAAAGTTTAAAGCCAGCCTCAGCAACAGTGAGGTGTTAAGCAACTCAGTGAGACTTTGTCTCTAAATAAAAATATAAAATAGGGCTGGTGATGTAGCTCAGTGGTCAAGTGTCTCTGGGTTCAATTCCCAGTGCAAAAAAATAATAATAATAAAATAAAAATAAATGTACAATTAAATAAACTTCACTTTAAATGATAAAAAAGGGAAAACTATCATGGATTACTTCACATAGTAACCTTAAAGATACTTTGTTAATTTTGAAGTAATATAGATGCAAAAGACAACCGCTATATGACTATACTTTTACAATGTACCAGTAAGATTATCTGAAAAACTAAAGAAGAAATAAATATCTTCCAAGATAAGCACAATGTAAGGAAACAGACTCAGTAGGCATCTACAGATTATTTCATACAACTAGTACAAAGAGTCTGAGTCCTGTATTACAAAAAAAAAAAAAAACAGCACAAAATAGAAATAACCAAGTGATAACACTGCACCCTCCAAGCACTTAGAGGCAGGCCTATGAGCTCACATACCAGAAGCTGCTGATAGGAGATATAAAACAACTAAGGATTGGCTTCTGTGCCCAAAACTTAAGAGATTTGCAACTAAAGACAGATGAACATCTGCTAATGGTCAAATAATCTTGAATAACCAGTTTATCTTACCAAAGAGAAAAAAACTCAGAAACATAGAGGAAAAAAATTTCATAATCAGACAATACAAAATTGTATGACTTAAGTACATACAATCAGGGGTGGGAGGACTGTGATATCAGAATGTGGTGATCACTGATAGATTTTGTTCATCTTTTGACAGAGGTTTGTCTGATGACTGAAACAAGGTTAAATCTCATTTATTTGACCATCAAAGTTCTGTTTTTTCTTAAGTCAACTGTCAAGTAATAAATTCACAAAGCAAAATAGTTATATTAAGACAGTTGTACTTTAATGTATAGAGGCCACAGTTCATAAAACCTAAAAGCCCCCTAAATAGAATTATATAGCAGTTCAATTCACAATAACTTAACTATGCAACCAACCTAGAAGCCCTTCAACAGATAAATGGATCAAGAAAATGTGGTTTATATACACATTGGATTATTACTCAGTCTTGAAGAAAAATGAAATTATGGCATTTGCAGGTAAATGGATAGAATTAGAGAATATCATCATACTAAGTTAAATAAGCCAATCCCAGAAAAACAGAGTCCAAATGTTTTCTCTGATAAGTAGAAGTAATAAATAGTAGGGAAGTAGGGAAGAATGAAGGAATTTGGGGTTGTGTAGAGAGGAGTCAAGAGAGTGGTGGGGCTGTGGGAACGGAAAGAACAGTAGAATGAGAAGACATTATTTTTCTATATAGAGTCACACTACAGAAGTGACTCTGAACCAAGTACAACTAGAAGAATGAAAATTTTGCTCCATTTGTGTACAATATGTCAATATGAACTCTACTGTCATGTGTAACTAAGTAGGAAAAATAAAAGAATTAGACCCGGTATAGAATTCTAATTCTAATTCTAATTTTTATTTTCACCACAGATATCTACAACATATGCTAGTTCCCTATGTCTCATATATCTTCCAAACTGATGCCATCACACAAATAATTATTCTCTAATTACCATGACAATTTTTTCTGTCAATAAACATTCAAGAAATAACCCCAATTTGGTTTTAGAGAGGCACTAAATTTCCTACTATGTCCCCAGACAACAACAAATTAAGTAATATCCACAGGTTCATAATAATTTATTTTTCTGTTTCTCTCATAAGTTAAAAAGCAGTTGCATGGGCTCTCTCTCTTGTCCAGTGAGGAGATTCACAGAACAGGGTAGAGGATAGTGTAGCTGCAGATTTACTTATCAAGACCTCCAGAGGAAGGTATAAGCAGGAAGCAGGTCTAATTTTATTGCACAGTTACAATGTATATGTACTCAGGCAGTTGCTAAGCAGATTACAGGCAGTCACCATTGCAATTTCTGCTAACTGTCCTTGCAGCTACCAATCAAGGAGTGGGCTGTGGATCAAGCACAGGGACTCATGCAACACATACTAAGTTATGTGGCTGTGCCTACTGGGTAAGCGGCCAGCAGCTCACTAACCTAGCATGAGGGGAGTGGCCTGCCACTCAGACACCCTTAATGTATGCCATGTGTGCACTACTCCTTGCACTTGTCCCTACATCTTCCCTCTCTGACTGTGCTGCAAGGACTTCAGTCAGCATTGCTGTTTTGTTTGATGGTCTTTACATGCTTACATAAGCACCTCACAACACAAGAAAAAAATTATAATTATCCTATCATAAACAGTAGGTCCAGAGTACTAGCATTATAAAGATTAGTTACTTTGGCTATCAGCCTTTTCCAATGTTCAATCCTTGGAAGAAAAAGAAAGTTGTCAAGATAGACACCTTAGTCTCATTGATCTTGACAATTGCATAGCCTTAACATAGTTAGCACCTCAAGCACCCTTAATATATTGAGAAAAATTGGAGAAGTGTAAGGTTACATTTTTCAGGTACAGAATATTGGGTAACACATGTACTATGCAATTCAAGGTCACAAGGGAGTCTTTGCAACATAAACAAAATATCTAGTTGTTCCTGATGGAGGTCTAGTTCTTGCTGAGTGATTAAAATAGTGATTTGGGACAGTTATTTAAGTGATTTTGAATGGCAAAGGCTTCTGCCATGAGAGTAAACAAATTGTTTACAGTCTGAGAAGTCTGGATGCTCTGAGTGAGTAAAGCAGCAACAGAGGCTGTAATGGCAGTGGTGACTACCAGGGCAATAATCCCAGTAATGATGAGGCTAATTGCAGGACTTGTCCAGTTTAGGATCTCATTTAGATGATTCTTCATCTTCATGTCCCATGGACTCCTCCACTCTCTAGACAGGCTCACTGGAAGCCAGATTGCTGGGAACACTCTGAGGATAAATATATGTTTAGCTTTCATAGCAGGGGTTAGAAAATTTGTGAGCCATCAGGATGTATTGACTGCACAAGGGATCTCTGAGTGATATTTATGTCATCAGTATCATTAATTATTAGTATGGCAAAGGGCGGCATAACACAAGCTCGTGCATAGTGAGTATGAGTGTAATTTGGCATAAAGACAAATTCATGGTCAGGGTCTGGACTCAATATTGACCCATTCATCCAGCTGGCTGCTGCTCATTTGATATGTCTAGTAGCTAGCAGTATTGGTGTGTTATCCATCATGCCATATTGATTTCCTACACAATGGTTGGTAATGGCTTGCCTAATGTATAAGGTACTACAGAAGCCCATATGGTTTGGGGCACATCATCTACATTACAGGGAGCTGCACTACCCAGATGTTGTTCTTTCCCAGAGAAATTTTTCTTATCAAGGAGATAAGGTATAGCAGTGACACATTGATTTCATGGGATGCTATCATTATTCAAGTGGCGGGGGCGCTTTCTAAAAGCATTGTTGGGCATGTTGGAAGCAAGGGTTTCTTGCATTTGCCATGGGGGTGGGGGGTCTACAATTATAGGTAGTATTAACTATAACTCTAAGGTCACTGAGAAACAGACTAACATATGACTTATTATAGTTATCTACAATTGTTTCACTGGCAAAAGCAAAACAGAAGGGGCTCTCTGGATTATAGGTTTTATTATCTACTATGGAGAAACCAATAGGCAGACTGGATATGAAAATCTTGGTGTTCCCATGATATTGGCACCAAAACAAACTGGCTGATCAATGGTAGAGAATAGAGGACACAGAGACTAACCCATAAAATTACAATTATCTTATATTAGACAAAGGTGCCAAAAACATGTATTAGAAAAAAGATAGCCTCTTCAACAAATAGTACTGAGAAAACTCAAAATCCATGTGCAACAAAATGAAATTAAACTCCTATCTCTCACCATGCACAAAACTCAACTCAGAGTGGATCAAAGACCTAGGGATTAAACCAGAGTCTCTTGAGTCTAATAGAAGAAAAAGTAGGCCCTGATATTCATCATGTGGAATTAGGGCCCAACTTCCTTAATAAGACTCCTATAGTGCAAGAATTAAAAACAAAAATCAATAAATGGGATGGAATCAAACTAAAAAGTTTCTTCTCAGCAAAAGAAACAATCTGTGAGGTGAACAGAGAGCCTACATTCTAGGAGCAAATTTTTACCCCTCACACATCAGATGCAGCACTAATCTCTAGAATATACAAAGAATTCAAAAGGCTAAGCACCAAAAAAAAAAATCAAATAACCCAATCAATAAATGGGCCAGGGACTTGAACAGACATTTCTCAGAAGAGGATATACAGTCAATCAACAAATATATGAAAAAATGCTCAGCATCTCTAGCAATCAAAGAAATGCAAATTAAAACTACTCTAAGATATCATCTCACTCCAGTCAGAATGGCAGCTAATATTAATACAAATAACAATAAGTGTTGGTGAGGATGTGAGGGAAAGGATACACTCATACATTGCTGGTGGGACTGCAAATTGGTGCAGCCAATATGAAAAGCAGTATGGAGATTTCTTAGAAAACTGGGAATGGAACCACCATTTGACCCAGCTATCCTCCTCAGTCTATACCCAAAACTCTTAAAAACAGCATACTACAGGGACACCACCACATCAATGTTTATAGCAGCACAATTCACAATAGCTAAACTGTGGAGTCAACCTAAATGGATAAATAGATTTTTTTAAAATATGGTATATATACTCAATGGAATTTTACTCAGCAATAAAAGAGAATAAAATCATGGCATTTGCAGGAAAATGATGGTGTTGGAGAAGGTAATGCTAAGTGAAGTTAACCAATCCCAAAAAAACAAATGCCAAATGTTTTCTCTGAAATAAGGAGGCTGAGTCATAGCTGAGTAGGGAGGAGGAACATGGGAGGAATACATGAATTCTATGTAGGGAAGAGGGGTGGGAGGGGAAGAGAGGGAGGAGGGGATTAGCAAGGATGGTGGAATGTAATTGACATCATTATCCAAAGTACATATATGAAAACATGAATTGGATGTCAACATACATTATATACAAAGATATGAGAAATTGTGTAATAAGATTGTGTAATATATGTATAATAAGAATTGCAATGCATTTCACTGTAATTTTTTTAATATTTTTTAGTTTTTTAGGTGGACACAATATCTTTATTTCATCTTTATGTGGTGCTGAGAATCAAACCCAGTGCCTCACACATGCAAGGCAAGCACGCTACCACTTGAGCCACATCCCCAGCCCTCACTGTAATTTTTTTAAAGTCAAAAGAAAAGAAAAGAAAACGCTGGTGTTCCAAGTTGTGGTTAACTCTTGGACGGATAGCTCAGGATCAATAAGGTTGGAATTATTAGAGAAGAGCTTGGGTAAAGCCACTTCCCAATTAGCAACAGACAAAAAGGGGGGTCCAGTGACCAGGGCCAATTTACATGAGCCAAAGCACTGTTGGTGGTTAGAGCTGTGTAAAACAGTAGAAAGAAGACCTGTCCAGGAGGATTAGGACCATGACCCTGGCTGCCGCAGTCTGGCTGGGCACAAAATCACGAGCCACTCACACCTTTTGGTGGTCCTTGCGGGGAACGTCTAAAGCTTGAAGGTAAGTGAAATTGCTTGCCCCTGAGGGAAGGCGAGAGAATGGGTGACCATTTCAAAAAACAATGTGTTCTTGTTTTGATTTATTTTGTTTTTGTTTCAAGCTGCCTATCCCTAGAAATTTCTCAGGCAAACTGGGAAAAATGGTTGGCTCAAAGTTTGAAGTTGTTCACCCCCGAGGAAGAGAAATTGTTAGAGGAAAGAGGCACCCAGTAAGACCAAGAACAGTTAGGACATATGTTGATACAATATAAAAATGTAGCCCATGGCTTTTTAAAGAAGAATTATTAAGTATATCAATGGGACCATCATGGTATCCTGTAGAAGGATTTTTCTTCAACAAGAAAGAGAGGGCTAGTTCTGTTTTCTACATTTGTCTAAGATCTTGGTTTTTACAGACATCTGATTAATTTACAAAGCTAAAGTGTTAAAATATCAACCACTAAATATGAAATCAAGTACTCTTTACTTATTAAGTTCCATAAGGTAATATATTTAAACATTAAGTGTGTTTTCATAAATTGGTAAATGGAAAAATGTTTAATATTGCTTTGTGTCTGTGTCTTTGCTAAAACAAGGTTACTAAGTGTTAAGATTCTATCATGTGTAATTTATATACAAAGAGTA
>NW_026000327.1:88800-94884 GCF_001458135.2 Marmota marmota marmota
ATGACGGGTAAGAACCATATGTTGAATTGGACAACCTACCAGGCACAGTCCTTAAGCCACATTGCTTGTTGTTTAATTAATCAGAAGGGGGGAGATGCTGAGGGCCATTGCTAAGTAAGAATGACGCATGGCATGACCCAGGTCATTTGCAGTGACATTGCATGTAATGTGACCTTGCTCAAGGACCAGGGCGGATCGGGGTTTAGGGCGTTCCCGGTTTAGGACAATCCGGGTTTAGGGCGGTTCCAGGTTTAAGGTGTACCCTGCTGGGAATAGGGCGTATCCTGCTGCCTCAGGCGTGCCTGCTCCTTGAGTTCCCGTTGAGTTCTCGCGGGATTGAGAGAGTATTTGGGATGCAGAAAGTGGAATTTGGGCCCAGAACGTGGATTTTCCCAGAACGTGTGTGTAAAGTGCCGGTGACAGTTTGAGAATAAACGTTGCTGTTTGAATCTACAAGGTGTGAGTGGCTCGTGATTTTGTGCCCAGCCAGACTGCGGCACCTGGCTTTCTCTAATATTTTTGATCTGGTGTATTAACATCAGCTCATGTGACCCTGTGATGTGTCTTCTCTTGCATCCTCTTGTCCTCTTGCATTTTTCTTCCTCTCACCTTGGCATGCATCAGGTCATCACAGCAGGAAGGCTTGCAGAGTCAGACATAGCAGGATGGAATCCAGATAGGCAGTGGATTTTTTTTCTGGGAAGACACAAGAAAAACCCCTACCCAACACCAGGAGTGTTAAAGGTTCCGAACACTGACTGTTTAAGGGGTCTTCATACTGCACTAAGAGTAAATAGGATGGCCCAGTCAAGGGGGTCCAATGCTTGAAAGCACGCATATAACCATCACCCTTAGGCACTGTTAAAAATTTTAAAGTAAAGAGGATAATATTAAGAGTATCATGGGAAGATCAGGGGGGAAGCACTCTCTCCTGCCTTTTGTTCTAAAATGATAGCCTTTAGCCCTTTTGTGCGCTTTTTCCACTATTCCTTGCCCCTGAGGGTTATAATGAGCACCAGTGGTATGTTTAATGTTCCACTTGGACCAGAACTCCTTAAAGGCATTACTTGTAAATGTGGGGCCATTGTCTGTTTTTCTTTCATATGGTACTCACATGGTTGTAAAACAATGCAAGAGGTGAAAATAGATATGTTTGGATTTTTCTCCTGGTACCATCATTGGCAGGAGGAGCCCCAAGTTGGTGTCTATACATACATGCATATATTTTAAATGCCCAAAGGCACATGGATGATATACATCTGCCATAGGGCATTGGACTTACCTCTAGGGTTAACACCTTCTGGTTGAAAAGGTTCAATGGGCAAGAAGGGAGCTCATTTAGCACACTGTTTAGTAATTAGCTTGCAATTTTATTTTGTTAACTGAGGGAAGAGTTTGTGCAAGCTATGGGCTGATTGATGGAACTTGCTGTGTAGCCTGATTGTCTGCTGAGGCAAGAAGGCTTCATAAGCATCATGGGTCAGGTTGTCAGCTTCCTCATTTAGTTGTGACAAAGAGGAGTAGTCATCCCTTCTAGGAGGCTTTAAATAGATTTTAGGAGCAGGGTAACCATACTGATATCATTCTTTATGGAAGTAAAAGGCAGTCTAGGAAAAGCAATGGCACAATATTGGCTATCAGTCATAAAATTAATAGGCTCAGGGAATTGTTACAAGACCAAGTTTATAGCTGATAATTCCAGAGCTTGGGGAGACCTAGTGGAGTATATATATTGGAAGGTCCTTTCACCCCAGTATCAAGGTGGAAATAGATTATGCCAATTTTCCCTTTAGAGCTGGCATCCTTGAACACCAAGGGCACACCAGGGGTAGTCTGGCTCACTATTATTTTGGTTGATTTTGAGGCACAAGGTAAATTGTTTGCAGGAATCTTGATAGAGTCATATGACAGTCAATGACCCCAGGGAAATTAGCCATAGCTGTTTGAAAATTAGGGCTAAACAACATTAAATTATTCACTTCTGACTTTGTGAGAGGAGTTATGAGCCTATCTGGTTCTTTCCCTTGTGCTCATAATAAGCACTTCGTCAATGAGGCAATCATCTGTGAAATGCCTTCTACTTGACTTTGGACTTTTATTTGTGCACTGGAGGAAGAGTGCACACATGATATAAGTGCTCTTGCCAGATGACTCCAGTAGGAAGCCCAGGAGTTTGGCATACTATAGCCCATACATCTTCTTAGGGTCATTGAATTTTATCTCCATATTGTTTAGGGATGCATTAACCAATTCCAAAGCTTCTGGGATAACGTTGAGAGAAATATAATGTGGGTCTCCATTTAGCAAATAAAATAAGGGACTCATTTGTTGAGTAGTGATCTTTAAAAAAGGTCTAAGCCAATTCAGATGTCCTAGGATAGTTTGCAATTGGTTCAAAGTAGGCTTTTCATGGAGAGTGATACGAGGAGCTGCTTGCCTAACCACTCTAGCAGGATGAAATGTCCTAAAAATGTAAAAGGGGGTTCCTTTTGGATCTTTTCAGGGGCAATGGTCAATCCCAATTCATTGAGGTTGTCAATCAAAACTGTAAAAACCTGCTGCAGTATAGCCTCTTTCTCATGTGGTAAGAGTAGTTAGGTCATCCAGGTACTGTATCACAATAAGATCTTTATATTAGTTAAGGCCTCTTAGGGCTTGAACAACTGACAAAAGTGGAGCTGTTTTTCATGACTTGTGTTAACACTTTCCACTGAAAATGTTATGCAGACACTGAGTTACTAATGACAGGTACTGTAAACGCAAAACATTGTCTATCAGCTAAATGCAGTGGAATGTAGAAGAAACTATCCTTTATATCTGCTATGCAGATTTGGTACCTTTTTAGAACACATTCAATAAGTGGAAGTCTGAGTTGAGTTGTACCCATCTTTTGCATAGTCTCGTTTATGGCTCACAAATTTGGAAGTAATCTTCATTTGCCTTTTGCCTTTTTCTGAACACACACACAAAATGGGGGTAACCCATGGACTATGAGAGGGCTCAATATGCCCCAAAGCCAATTGTTCTTTTATCAATTCTTGTATGTGTGTAAGTGTTCTTGGGAAAGTGGCAACTATTCCACCCATGCCAGTCCATTGGAGAGCCATTGCAAATGTATGGGGAAATGTGCTTGTAATATGAACAGTGCCCTTTAATATTGGGAGAGCATCCAAAATCCCCCTCTCAAAGTTGGGTCTTTCAAATCCATGTCTATTATATCATCCTAGAAGACCTGGTCATCAGTAGTGAGCACTGCTCCCATGCAGCCCAACATCTCTCTGGCAAATAGGTTGTTAGGAATTCCTTCCACCACTAGGGCACAGATGGTCCCTTGGTTGCTGTCTGTGTCCTCCATGTCAAGCCCTGCACTGCCTGTAAAGAGGAGGTTAGCTCTCTGATGTCTGTAACGTTGGGCCATGGTTTGGTACCCATGACTCGGGTACCTCTTCCAATCTCAACAACATTAAGTCAGCCCCTGTGTCCATCAACCCCTTGAAAATTATCTTGTTTATATAAAGGGTTATATCCTGGGTTTGTTGTCCTTACTAATAGGGACACCATATTCCAGGACTCCTTTTATCTATCTATTAGTTGTTTGGCTTTGTTTTTGTTTCCCTGTGTTTGGATCCTCCCTTGGTCATGGGACTGAGGTGTGTCCTGAGAGGAGTTTAAAGACTTCCCCACATAGTTTTGACTTCTCTGACAGTCTCCAGCCTAGTGCATCCCTTCTTATACCACGGGCAGAGGCCTGATTTCCCCTTCTCTCTGAGAAGGGCAATCTTGAGAAAGATGCCCTTTTTCTCCACAGCTCCAGCACCCATCTGATCTATTTTTGTGATTCATGGACAGAGCAAGAATGCTGAGGCCATCAACATGGCCTATTGGCCTGGTGTCCCTATATCTTGAGTGGCAAAATCCAGTCATCCAGAATGCCATTACATACTGGTGCCACTGCTGCTCTATGTTCCTTATTTAGTTCATCCCAGAACAATACCTTGACTAAGGCCACCCAGGCTCCTTCACAAGACGCCTTTCCTTCTACTTCCTTGTTTACTCTCTAAATAAACTGTAGCAAGTCCTCAGTGTTTTTTTGCCTTAAGTCCTATATAAAAACTGTACCTCCCATAGCTGGCAACTTCCTCCAGGCTCTTAGAGCAAAGAGCTATACCTGATTGAAATAATTTGGTGGGCCTGTAGCTTGTACTGCTTCTCCCTGCATGCATTCAGCTGTGAAGTTAACATTCATGATGTGGTTGTGATATCCCTACTGTTCACATTCACTATAGAAAAATGCCTCTCATTCAAAAATGTTGAAGGCTCAAGAGCTGCTCTGGCTAGGTCTTTCTAGTCTTGAGAGCAATTAAGTTCAAGACTGAGTGATTTGAGAATTTGCTCTGCAAAGAGCTCCTGGGGCCCATCCTCTTTTGCTGCCTTCTTCAACTCTTTCAGGGTACCAATGTGTGTGAATACCAAGTGGAAGGGTGCTGTGGTATGGGGGTTGTGTTGAATGGGAAGGTTTGTATTTCCTTACCAAACTTTTCATCTCTTATCCTACGAAGATATTCAAAACGTTCTCTAGCCTTCTGGAATGGGCTTCTGGAAAACCATGACTTGGGCCTGTCTGGTGGCCTGGTCATTTTCTAAATTGTCATAGTCCCTTGCTCCTTTGGTGTTGCCTCATAAGGAGGAATTTGCCACTGACTCAGGGAAGGATATAATTTTTTCCTGTCAGTATAAGGCACACCCGCACCATTTGGGTCACCTCTTGCTGCACCATGAAAGTTAATGATACAGTTTCCTGCCCTCTCCCTCTTGCACCTGTTGTGGTTACTTGCTTGGAAGTAGATTCTTACCCCCTCCTTTAACTGTGCCTGCTGTGATTGCTTCCTTTTTTGTCCTTGTCGGTGTCTCATAGCTTCA
This sequence comes from Marmota marmota marmota, assembly GCF_001458135.2. NCBI lineage: Eukaryota > Metazoa > Chordata > Mammalia > Rodentia > Sciuridae > Marmota > Marmota marmota. Next base: position 93,721 of record NW_026000327.1, read on the forward strand.
TCTTCCATCAGGGCCATCATTATATGACAAGGGTCTGTTCCAGGGCCCACAAAACTTTGCTGAATGGTTGTAACAATAAGGAAAAAATGTAGTGGTAAAGTATACCCCATCTCTTTAGCTTGCTGTATATTTGCAATTATCTTGACCCATGTCATAGGATCAAAAATATAAGACCTCCAAAGACCCAGCAGGAAGCAGATCTGATTTTATTGCATAGTTACCATGTATATATACACAGGCTGTAGCTAAGCAGATTACAGGCACCACCAATGTAATTTCTGCTATCTGTACTTGCAGCAACCAATTGAGGAAAGGGCCATGGAGCAATAAATAAGTAATTATGTAAAATGTAAAAATAAATTAAATTTGATTGAACTTACAGGAATTGTAATACATGGCCTCATGTCCAGGGCTGTCCTATTGGGTAAGCAGTCTGCCGCTCATGTGCCCAGTATAAGGAGAGTGGTCTGCCACTCAGACGCCCTCACTGTATGCCTTGTATGCACTTCTCCATGCACTTGTCCTCACAGGCAGTCTTTGCTGGCTAAGGGGGAGAAAACATGTCTCTAAACAAAAATTAAATCAAAACTTCAAGGATGTTTGTTAGTAGTTCCTCTCCTTTAGAGAAGGCTAACTGAGGGTGCCATTATAGTCACAATATTCTCTTTCTCATAACCAAGACAAGGAAATTTTATCCTGACTGGCTATATTTAATAACCATCTGCAACAATAAATAAGCAATTATGTAAAATGTAAAAATAAATTAAATTTGATTGAACTTACAGGAATTGTAATACATGGCCTCATGTCCAGGGCTGTCCTATTGGGTAAGCAGTCTGCCGCTCATGTGCCCAGTATAAGGAGAGTGGTCTGCCACTCAGACGCCCTCACTGTATGCCTTGTATGCACTTCTCCATGCACTTGTCCTCACAGGCAGTCTTTGCTGGCTAAGGGGGAGAAAACATGTCTCTAAACAAAAATTAAATCAAAACTTCAAGGATGTTTGTTAGTAGTTCCTCTCCTTTAGAGAAGGCTAACTGAGGGTGCCATTATAGTCACAATATTCTCTTTCTCATAACCAAGACAAGGAAATTTTATCCTGACTGGCTATATTTAATAACCATCTGCAACAATAAATAAGCAATTATGTAAAATGTAAAAACA